>NC_134459.1:64094243-64394243 GCF_047948215.1 Lycorma delicatula | reverse complement strand
GTAACAACTATCACAGCAGATGCATTATATAAAATACTTTCAAGACTGGGTTATATCAATCGGCACCAAAAAAAAAAAAATGGAATGTTGAGATCAGAATTGCTCTCATCCTTGACTATATACAAAGCTGTCTTCACTATTTAGAACAATTTTTATGAAAAATGTCTGCTCAATAATTTATACTTTTAGACTGTATATGTAGTCCATGCCTATCACAAAAAAAAGGTTTAGTTTTCAATGGTCAAGATATGAAAACTGAAATTCTAAACTGCATCAAATTTCAGGAAGACTTAAAAAAAAAGTTCTTAATGTGGAATAAACTCAGGGAACAATGTGACTGTCAAGGTAAAATGAAGTAGTAAGGTATAAAAATTGAACTAGAAGTAATTATTTTTATAATATATCTTCTCTACTTTACATAATTCGTACATTGTGATATGAACAATTAATTATACCCAGTTAATGCATTAATCCTTGTTCATGACAGTAAAAAAATTTTTTTTGCACATAAGCTTGAAGCTTGTGTGTGCAAAATGGAATTCTGTACATACAAAAAATGCATGCCTGACCGTAGTTCGAACCAGAGACCTCTCCAGATGAAAGGCTGAGATGTTACCACAGAGATCGGCATTTAAGGGTCTTACTCTTACATAAATGTTGCAGATATCAAATATCATTGTTAGAATACTTGCAGTTCCCAAGGAAAATGGAAAAAATTAAGTAGATTAAATTACATTTATAACAAAAATTTTAAGTATTAATAAAGGTAAATCCACCACCACATAAATGGTGTATCACTGGACATTTATGTAAATACAATGATTTTTAAAGGATTTCATTATTTCAATAAAATATTTATTTGTTAAGCTCAATGAGAGCTAAAATTATGATTTTTTATAACAATCTTGTAAAAGTTCTGAAGATCTCTTAAAGAAAAAATATACTTGATTTATCTATTCACATATAGCTAATACCAGTAGCTGACTTTTGTGGGATCCGATATCAGTTGGTAAAAAATTGTATAATTATATTAAAAAAAATATTTAAAAAACGTATGTTTTATGTTTTCTAAATTTTAAGGTGTTTTATGTAATTATAGAATTTGTGCCAACTGACTATGCAGGATCCCGTGAAAGTCAATTATTGATTTTGGTTTTTTTAGGTTTTATCAGTTATTATGTTTTGGTGGATAAGATGCTAATATTGAATTTAATTAGTACACTGGTCAATATGTTGATGAATTATTTGAATTTTCAAAAGATATATATAGAACTGTAAAAGGAAAGCAATCTGTAAGTTTTTTTTGTGTCAATGTGTAACTAGTTAAGAATTATTAAGTATTGTAATTAATTTATTTTAACAAATTGCAACTAAATTGTTTTTAAGTGAATTAAACGTCATTTGAAAGAAAATGATGTGAAAAATGTAAAAAAAAAAAATGGTTGGCGGCTCTTAGTCAGCCGCAATCTACAGGTTGCCAGGTGTAAACAGGTATGTTATTGTTAATTATTTACACCCATCGTGTTTTTCAAAAAAATTATATACTAAATTGAAATTTAATTTCTTCTGTATAAGACAGTCGCACTGCGTTCTTGTTTGCAACATGAAGTAGCGTGTGCATTCCTTCTCTCTCATTCACACTCACAACCACTTCTTGCAGCAATTTTTTTTACCGGCAACCATGTGTTATCATGGTCAGAAAAAATTAAACTTCAACTCAGTGTATAATTTTTTTTAACAAAAGTCTTATCAAATGTTAACAGTTATGTAATTCACTAAAATTAAACAATACTCTATGTACTACATAATACACACATACATAGAAATTCATATAAATTAACAGTATATATAAAAAGAAATTCTGAAAAAATAAAATCACTTCGTTATAATAATTCTAATAACAATATAAAATATATTACCAATCTACATTCCTCTATTATTTACTAACTAAATTTCCACAGCTTGTTTATTACATTTAAAAAATAATATAAACCAATTTATAATAAATGGCAAAAATTTTAAATTGTAATCTATGAGCAAGTTGGTGAAGTATTCCACCAATCTACCCTTCAGAATCTCAGTTGCGCAGAAACTGAGCCATTTTCAAACCTTATCCTTTTCCCTCCTTTGACAGCTATCTTAAAACTGTATTAGGTGCTTTTTTTACTAAAGTAAATTTGCCATGAAACTTATATGAAATCTGTTTCCTCTGTCCAGAAGGAATTGCCAAAAATATGGCCAAGCAGTATTTGAACTTATAAAAGCTGGTACTCCTATTCATAAAATCTAAATAAGACTGAAAGTTCTTTTTGAAAGTTCGTTTTTTAATCTTTTTGAACCAAACAAAGAAAATCAGCATAATATAAATGGTGAACTAAAGTTAATAATAATAATATTAAAAAACAAACAGATTTTGGAAAAATTAAAAAAAAAAACTCGAGCCAAATTTGATCCAAAAGGAATATAGCAGATACTTAAGGAGACTGAAATAAACAGAATGTAACAATTTTTGAGAGAATAAATATTAAAAAAAGAAATCTTTAATAAAATGTTTAAAAAAACTACAATAAAACAATGTGACTTGCTTCTGATACTATAATTAATTTTATTTTAACAATAACCATTAAAAGTATTTCAATAAGAAATGAAGTTTAGTCAAATTCATTACTTTATTAAAACAGATTAGTAAAATGATGTAAGACCTGTTAAGTGAAACTATTAATTACAAAATAAAATAAATAAAAAAACACAATCAACTCTACTTAATTGACATAATAACAGCACGGTACTGCTAATGTTCTTCAGTTATTGGTAACATCACTGGTTACTACATCAAATTCTGGGTAAAAAGAATTACTACTATTTTATTTTTTTAACAGCAAGTCATAACCTATACAACAGATTCTATCTGATGTGCATTTGAAAATATATGCACAAGGACTGTTTCCATACAGGATATAAACTTAGGAGTAAAATAATATCTTTACTACCAAAAAGGTGGAGAAAATATATACGGTAACAGAATCTTCTTTCACATTCCATGAAACATCTAATAGGTATGCTTAATGAACTTCAAACATTAGTTTTTATTACTTCAGAAAATAAGCATTACATATACTTGTTAATACGTTCATAAGGATGGAATTGGTTGTTGTTTAAGAGATAAGGAAGTTTTCTGCATGAAGTTAAATTAAAATACAGTCAGGAAGACATAAAAATAAAAAATGGAATAAAAACAAAATACATGGCAGAAAATTTGTAGCATCAAAAAGACTTTCTAGCACCAGGTTCTTAAGAGTAAAGTTGAATCAATTTACCAAAATAATTACAATGAAACACAAATTTTAAAACTGCAGAGTGAGATTAACCTTTGCTGAGTAGGTTGTAAATAAAAACGATCAGCGATGAAATCAACGTGCAAATGTTTTGCCGAGTTAGGCATTCCAATATCGACTTTGCGAGACCATATGAAGAAGTACTTGAACGTTAAATGTTTTCATCCACCCAAGTTGAGAAAACCTTGATATACGTGTTTATGTATGTCAGTTATTGTTTAAACGCTTTCCGAGAGCAAACGATAAAAAGAGTAGGTTGTAAACATTTTAAGATTAAAGGCAGCAACATGCGACATAAAAAAAATTAAGCTACCAGAAACTAATATACTTTGTACCTATTAAATAAATAATTAATTTAAAGTTTCATTTGCAACATAAAAAAAAAATAAGAAAAAAGAATTAAGAATTTAATATTAAACACATTTTCAATTATAAATACATAAATAATCAAAAAGAATAATTAATTATTTTTTGCTTTAGAGTAAAGAATCACTAAATATTTAAAAAAATCAACATATACAATAACGCATTGTACAAAAAGGGAAGAAAATGGACTATAACTATTAAACTGTTAAAAAAGAAACTCACATTAGAAGCATATGTAAAGCTGACAAAAGTTATCCAGTTCTTTTTTTAAATTACATTAATGAATCTTTTTTGGATTAAAAGGAAATAAGGTTATTGGTTTAAGATATAAAACTGATTGATAAAATATTAACAAGAGGTACATATGGCAAACAAACATAAAACATGCAAGAATAAAAACATGAAGTAAATAAGTTTGCTATTTAAAGCAATTTTAAAAAGGTAGGACAAAAAAAATCATGCAACCCTGTTAACAAATTATTCAAAGCGTAATATATAAATCAGAAACAAGGTCTTTTAACAATAAATTTCAGTTATAAAACTTATAATTTTTAAGCTAAGCATAGCACATAAAGCAAAAATATGACTTATACAATTGAATGTGACTATAAAAATGGTAACTTTTCTTTTTAAAATTACAAATTTTAACACAATATTTATAATAAATTTTATCATTTACAGGGAAAATATGGAAAAATTAGCGAATTATATTTTCTAATTTAACTTTCTAAATAAAAATCATAATAAGTACAAGGGAGCAGAAAAATAATTTTATTTTAATTTAATTTTTTCTTTTTTTTTAAACATGCTATCTAATCAGGAATAGCAAAAATGATGGCGCACCATATAAAAGTAGAGATATATTGATATTATAATTTAAGTATAAGAATAATTTTTTTAATTATAAAAATTAATCAAGAATTGTGTGATATCCTTTTTTAAATTTGCAAAATAATTACTAAATATTTCATCATCTAAGAAGAAAAAATTACAAAGAATATTTAAATTAAAATAAAGGTCCAAAATTATAAAAGAAAAGTTCTGAAGTATCACAACACAAGTTCTAACAGAAATACAACTATATTAATAGAGAAAATTAATAATCAGAAAGTTAACATTAAAAATTTCTTTCTAAAATGAATGTGGAATAACAATTAGAAGTAATAATTACATAATTCAAGATAAACATTAAAAAAAACAATATATTACAAAGCAAACATACTATTAATTCAACATCATAAAGGATAAATAAAAATTTATTAACTACAAGATGAAAAAAAATTACTTGTACATAAATTAAATTTATAGATAACTTTTCTTTCAAAATTGAGAATTGGACTATAAAAATGTTAATCATTTTTATATTAAATATTAAAGTTACTCTTTATATATCAATACATGTGGGGAATATTAGGGGGCAATTCTAATTTTAAAAACAAAACAATACATAATATTTAAACTCTGCACTGAATGTCAAAATAAAACAACTTTTTTTAAAATCTAATTAATGATAACCCAACCTGACATTCAATATTACAGATTGTTGTCATCATCCTCCATTTCATTAAAATTATTTTAAACAACCAAATTTTGTGTGGCAATAGCAGTAAAAAAGACAAAAACAAGAAAACAAATCAATACACATAAAGTAAATTATTAGATATATATAAAGTTATATAAATTTCATATATTAAGGTTCATACACTGCTTACTGTTTGGTTAGTAAAAGAAACATACATACAACATGCATTAATAATTGGTGCTACATTCATAAAATATTGGGGTAATCCCAGAGGGACCTTTTAATTAATAGCAGAACACAAAAATTCTAAATAAAAAAAAACTCTCAAAAATGTATAAATTCAATTTTTTTTTAACATTAAGCCAACTTTTGAAAACTTATAATTAAATAATTTATTGTAATTTGCTGTGTTATTAATATTGCTAAATATTAAATTATTATAAATTTACAATTTTAAGCTCAAGGCTAAGAAAAAATTGATGACAATTTGATAACTGGTACTGCCAATGACATCTGTATGTATAACGCTGATGCAATCATTTTTGCAAGTTTCCATTTTTAATATAGCCAGTTACATCACCATAAACTTAAACTTCTAGTACGTTGAAAATTTTGTAAGTAAATATTGTTTATTTAATACTTAATTGTAGTTTAAAAAATATTGTGTTAATTATTAAAAAATTCATTTTTTTAAATTTTCCACTAAAATCTTTTTGATAAGTTAATGAATGTAATGCAATTTGTATGTACTTATTATTATCTAGTACATTAAAAAAAAATCAATTTGCGAATTAATGAGAATCAAGTATTTTGTTATTAGTTTATTTTTAACTGATAGGAGTCTTGTGATAGTTTTACGATTAACTTCATCATATTTAGGTTTTAAAAAAAAGTAAATATATGTGAATGTTGGAAAGGTGAGGGAAGATTCTAAAGAACTAAATTTCTCATATTAGGTAAAATATTGTCATTCAATTTCCTCTTCTGTTATCTGTATTCTTTTATAATAACTTACAACTGATAATAGTGCAGTATTTTGTCAATAAATACCACAAAAAATCAAACAGTGATATTCTGTAACAATGTCAACTACATAAGGCCCTTTTCCTCACAAAATTAAGTTAAAACTATAATAGCCTTGATCTCATAAAAGAATGTGACCTCAATTTTAAGGAAATGTGCAGAGAAATTTTTAATTAACTTTGCTTGTTTTTTAACAAAAAATAAGACAAATACAAAAAACTTAGAAATAACAAATAACTGAAGGACATTGAGGCATCAAAAAGGAAAAAATATTAAATATTTTCAGTGAAATTTTTTTTTAAAAAGCAAGTATTAAGTTTAACATTTATACAATATTAAATATTTTAGAGCAACACTGTACAGGATTGAAAGTGTAAATTTCTCAATTAAATTTTAAGAAGTATAGAATAAAATAAAAATTTTAAAACTCTTAGGAAAACAATGTTACAATATTACAATTTGAAATCTGGAAGAATATAAAAAAAGATAAAGTATGTACTCTTATGAAAAACTCAAGGCATATAAAAATTTGATGTTTAGAATTTCTCTTTAATTTTCAACTTTTTTATTTTTTCAATTTTTACACAGACAGTTTCAGTATGTAAAGTCAACAGTCTAATTTTACAACTAACAGCACTATAATATAACAATTTAAACAGGCTAGTACAATCTACAGCAATATAAACAATATATATCCAATAAAAATGTTTCTTGAGATGCACGTATCAAAAATGAGTTATATATCAATTAAAAGAATGTACAGATTATTAAATGTTTTAATTCTATTAATTTTAAAAGAAAATTCAGAATAATTTATAGGTAATACCCTGCACAATAATAAAATGGGTGGTCCACAACAAATGAAAGTGTAAGGATCAGTATATAACAATTTTTTGTTTGTTTTAAACATTGTGGTCAGAAGTCTGAAAATTCACAGCCCTACAATGCATCAAAATTGTTCAGTTTTACTTTGAAAATAAACATTCAATTGTTAAGATGCAGCAAGCAAGTTGCCAACATTTTAACATTAGTTATGCTCTCGAAATCAATCTCACTTAATGGATTGTTTCCAGCAACAGGGTTCAGTAACTGACCTTCCATATATCAGATCATGATCAGCTAGGACAGAAGTGAATATGGAAAATGTGCAAAAAAGTGTTAAAAAAGAAACAAGAGATATTAACTCGCAGATGAGCTACTCAACTTCAAATCTCTCATATGTTGTTGCAGTGTATTTTTTATGATTTATACCTTTTCCTAAACAAAATTCAACTGATACAGAAAATAAAACCTGCAGATTATCCTTGATAGCTGAATTTTACAGCAGAATTTCAAAAACTGGTAAGGGAAGAAGACAGGTTTATTTACAATCTGATTATAACTATGAGGCTCACTTCTACCTCAATGATTTTGTAAATAGGCAAAAACTGTAGAATTTGGAGCACCAAAATAGAGTTATATAGCAGTATGAATTGGAGTAACATCACTGAGCATCATCGGACTGAAAACGAATGGCGATTCTACGAAGATGAAAGAACAATATTGGGAAGTGCTTTAAAAGTTTTTTAAGACCTGCACTAAATAAAACACCTGAAATGTGGTATAAGCAAGATTGAACAACTTGCCATACAGCTGAAGCCACAATGCAAATTTTGTGGAATACTTTTGGCAACGAATAATTTCCAGATCTGCATGTGGATTTGTCTTCAGATCTGATCATTCCTGACAATTTCACATCTACAGGAAAACATTCTTGCAAAAATTAGGACACTACAGCCAGACACTAACTTCTGCTATAGAACACGCCACAGAAAGAACTCATCAGTGTGAAGTCAAAAATGGAATATATTTAATTTTCTGTTCAGTGTTAAGCAATTTCCATGATGTGTTTCTTTACTATAATCATAGATAAATAAAGAAATATTAGGAAAAGAAATTAACTTTTACAATCTTGTCATGATTTATGGACCACTCCATAGAATTATTTAACTTCTAAATCATTTTATTTTTGAGAATTTTTTATTACTGCTTAGCTAGTGTTGTTAATCAGTATTAAATAATTAAATAAATTTTTTTTCTTTAAGGGATTAAAGTTAAGAGAAATAATGTTATTTTATGCTGCACTTAACACCACTCTAATAAAATCAATCTAACGGATGAAAAACAAAAAAAAAAAATATGTTAATCAGTAGAATGCATATTATATCTACGTTACAAGTAAGTAAAAAAATTTCAAACATGCAATCAATATATATTATTTTAAATCGGCTACTAAGAATAAGTTCTATTACATGGGCAACTTAATGCATGAAAGAAGTTTTCATCAAATTTTCTATAACATAATGTAATTGTTTTAAAAACATTATAGTTCTAGTAAAATGTAATTCTAAGAGTTTTAACACCTTAGCTATTATTCCACCTTGTTAGCAACTTATTCCCTAATTGTAGTACAACTTTCCTCACAATATACTAAAAAGAAATAATTTTAGTTTAGGAAAACTGCTACAGGAAGACAAAAAATTATACATAATAGTGAACACGTTGAAGAATCAGTTATTTTGTTTTATAATAAATATGAAAATGTATTATTAATTGATGAGAATTTACAAACGCTCAAGTGAAATCAGAGATCTCCATATTTTATCAAACATACATATAGATTAATATATAATTAAATTAAATAAATAGAGACTGAATAATAAAATCTAAATAAAAATGAATATACTGCTTACTAAAATTTTGGATACAGGACTGAATTTGTTTATTCTAATTCTTAATTTATTAAAGTTTCTTTTTATTTTTATAAAACAATATATCTAGCTGTAACCATTTAACAAATAATAAAATTAGAAACACTTTCTATGTACAATTCTGTCTGTGATAGAAACATGTACAACAAAAAAGAATAACATAACTTGGTTAAATCAAACTGGCATTCGTATTAAATTCTACTTTTTTCCTTTAGCAATAATACATAACATATAACTGTAGCAGCAGGCTACACACATAAGACACAGAACAGCAGTGAATATTAATAAATAATATAAAAAGCATTCTTCACAGTGCTTTACATAATATAAAGCACAGTTCGTAAGTGATTCACAAATGCTGCATATGAAGTTATAAATGATGAATGCTTAGATAAGACATGAACAGTGAATAACATAACCTGAAATAAGATGGTTTTATTATTAACAATAATCACATAAATTAAATGTAAATAACTAATTTATCATTTACCATTATTAAATTAACAGCATTTCAATAATAGTTTCTTTTTTAATTTCAAATATAAACAATAGAAAATGATAATGACTGAAAGCAGTGTGAAAGAAAAATCAGAAATTGGCACTTGCTATCAAGATAAAAAGCGCACAATAATTTAATGGTATATAATAAATTAGCAGATGCAGTTAAGCAAAGACAAAGATAAAAACACAATGATTCCCATGGCGCCAGCTAGAATTTGTGCAATGCAATGTATACATACATAGATAACATAATTAACAAACAATAGAACCTTGATTATCCATCCTTTATGAATGACCAGTTTCTATGAAAGAAAAATTAAAGAAAATGTACATTTTTCAGTAAGACCAAGTAATTTAAAATTATATTTTGGAACCCAGACGTGATGAAGAGGGTTGTCAAGATACACTATAAGGAAAAACGTAAAACAATTTTTGAAAAATTATACTAAAATGCATTTTTTATATTGCGTTAAGTTTAAGTACTATTTCAACAAAAAACAAGACTACATTCTGGAACTAGCTTTAAACTCAATAATGAAGCACATTTATAAATCATATAAAATTAACCAATTACACTTAAAAAACCCTGGTTGTAAGGAGAATATTCTACTTAATATTAGCTGAATTGTTAAATGTATATAAATAAGAAATAAGCTGCCACTGACAATGACATGATGCAACAGGCTTTAGTGTATCTGTAATTATAGAACGAATGGATATGAACAGTGGATGTTTGGTATATAAAAAACTATCAGTTAAATCTTAATGTAGAATTCATAATTTTGGAAATTAAAAAGCAAAAAAAAAAAAGTTATTTAACGTTCAAATAATTTATTTAAAACTAATGATTATAAAGGTATTTAATTTAATATTCTGAAAAATCAAGATCTACGTATGTTAATTCAAGCCTACATCCTTCTGATGGATAATCAATGTCTAACTGCACAAATACATAGCCCAATTAGCACGACAACTGTTCCCAAAACAATACACATTCAACATGAAAGAATGCTTGCTGCAATTTGCATATCCACAGGAAAGATAATATAGTAGGAAAGGAAATTTTTACTGCTGAACCCAACTCAAATAATAAATTAATATAAATGAACTACATAAAATTTGGTTATATTTTGTACTATGGTTTTATTTTGACCTACTTGTAAATATTAAAATCTAAAATATATATGAACCGATAGAATAAATTATTCCTAAATTACTAATGTGCCTATAATTATAACATTAAAAAGACTTAAAGAAAAACACAAAAATGTGATTATAAATGAATAGAAAACTAATATTATACTAACAACAACAAAACATTAATAAAATTTTATTAAACAAAAGTAACAAAATAAATGAATAAAATAAAAATCTTTTCTTTTTACTGAAAATAAAGCATTTATTATTAATATCCGCACACATGCTTATTGGTCATGTAATATCCATAACAGATTAATCAATTATAAATACAACTTTCAAAAATGAATTAAAATACTGATTTAAAAAAAATACCTGTAGACCGTACATAATACATAATATAAAAACAAATTTACTTCTAGAAATGTTTAAATTTTATAACATTTAGAAATATATAAATCTTATAATTAAATCAAAATATATTTAAAAACGAGAAAAAACTTTACAGGAATTAAATGAAAAGATATGTTACAATAAAATAATAGATCACCTAAACAAACTACAATCTATTTTTATAACAGTAAATGTATTTCAATACATTTTGCTAATTATACGTTACAAATCAACTAATAATAAGAGAAAAATCAGTCATTCAGTACTCATCACAAACATCATAATTCAAAAACATCATAATTGATTAAAAAACATCATTATCGGTAACATCTAATTTGAGTTGAGCTCTTGGAATTGTAAAACGCGGTGAATTAGGAACAGATTTGGTTCTATTACGGAAATATTTTGGAGAACTTGGAACAGATTTACTGAGAGGAACAGTTAGGTTAAAATCAGGAGTAAGAAACATGGAGTGTCTGTTAAATTTGTAGTCACGACGTGCCTCCAACTCCTTGAATTCACGTGTTATCTTCTCTTCTAACAGCTAGAATCATATGAAGTTAACGAGTTAAATTTATTAATAAACAAATAAATATGTAAATTAGAAATGATAAATTAAAAAAATTGAATCCGTAATTATTAATTTTATAAAAATAAAAAATTAAAAAAAAAGTTTTAAGAGAAACTACCAAAAGGAATAAATTCAATGATCCATTAATTTAAAAATTACTTTATTAACAACTGCATAACCAGTATTATTATCTCATCAGTATGATACAACAATTTAATATAAAGAAGTAATTAATATCTTTATAAAATTGATACACTATTTTTATTGATGTTTATA
Organism: Lycorma delicatula; assembly: GCF_047948215.1. NCBI lineage: Eukaryota > Metazoa > Arthropoda > Insecta > Hemiptera > Fulgoridae > Lycorma > Lycorma delicatula. The sequence goes on along the minus strand of NC_134459.1, from coordinate 64,382,369 downwards.
GTTCATGACATCATAAAGTCAATTTTAATTGACTATGGGCAATTTTAAACAATTCAAAACTTAAATTATACTTCTTTCAATAAATAACCTTAATGATACAAAATTAATTTATCTAAGTTAAGGAAGATAATCTTTCTCAGTGTTAACTTACTTCTATCTCTACTATATAAATAATAATACACACAATTTCAGTTTAGTAAATATTTTTATAAATAATATTAACAGTATAAAAAAATTATTTCATGTTTAAACATTAAAATAAAAATAAAAGATCTCCATATTTAGGAAAGATCTGTTAAAGTAAATTACAATAATTAAAACATAAAACATGTTTACAATGAGGTCTTACTTTTATTAGTCACTTTCATAAAATTTCTTTAAAATTTCATCAGAACAATAATCAATACAGTATTTTGACAAGATTACTTATTATAATCAACTTAACATTTTGCTTGTATATAATGTAAGTGCAAATATATTCTTAACACAAGTCCTACTAAACTTTCATTTTCATAGTGCTTGCTTAATTTACTAATTTTAGTACTGATAAGATTTAGGTTATCGAAATATTAATTACTGCTGCTAGGGAAAGTAATGTCTGATTATGAATAATAAAACTATGAAGATGCTATTGTGAACTGCTGCTATAAAAAAAAGGTATCAACTAACAACAATTTTCTAGCAAAAGTTAAAATGAGATTAAATATTTAATCAGTTTACTTATAAATTTCACTTCATCTCTGAAGTAATAATAGTTTATTGAGAAACATGATTAACTGCGATTATACTTGAAAATTATAAAATATTATACCATTCATATTCTAACTAATGGAACTTATCCCGTATATCACATACTCCACTGATAAACAAAGGCGCCAGTAATTATTTCAGAAAGGGCTTTGAAAGTAAAGGTTTCACTAATATATAGAAAAATTGTTTAATATTTAACCATAATTTTAAGCAATAACGGGTGATTTTCATTAGCATTTACATTTTCTAATCAAGCTTTTAAAACGAATATACCAGATATGTAACTTTAAAAAGAATAACCATTCATGACTGAAAAATCAATTAATTAAAAATGGACATTAAAAGAAGATTGTTGAGCCAAGGCCCAGACTGAATATATACACTGAGGAAAAATTACTTATTTTGACATATTTTTGATGTCTTTTTTTACGTTTCACATGAGCATAAATCAAGCTATATACAAGAATAATCAAAAAGGATAATACTCTTCAAAGTTTAGGAAGTTGATGTGCAAGGAGGGATGAATTGACAGACTGGCAACAGGTTTCTTGCTACCTGCTAGGTCCTGCCGCAGTACACAATCCTCCCCTCCATTGTACTTTTATCAGCACCAACTCGATTTCAAACAACCCAGGTAGAATCAATACAACTGCATACTTTCTAAACTTCAATGATTAATGTTGTACTTTCTGAGTTACTCGTAGAATGATTTTAAAAATTAAACAAATTATGTAACTTTAAGACAAAATGATAGGGTGGTAAAATATAATTTTCTCTGTTATAAAGAAAATGATTGATATCTCCAAACTCATCTACAATAAAATAATGTGACCAACAATAATAATAACTACACTATGCAATGAACATTCTTAATTTAGAATATATTAATTTGTCAAATTCTTAATTTATAAATTAAACAGTTTAATCCTTTGTATATTTATGAATTCATATGTTTGTATCATACAGTGAGCACACAACATTCAAATAAATTTATTCCGATGGTAAGGTATTATTACAAAATTATACACAAAAAACTGAAAATGAAATATCAACTAAATGTACAAGACATCTGTAAATAAATTTACATAACAGATATAAATGTAAATAACATAAAATTATTATATTACCTGCTTCCTTGGTTTCAACTTGGCCTTCCACTCCCTCAATTCCTTGCTGGCCATTTCTTCCTGCTCCTTTAACTTGGTCGTTTCGTGTTCCATCAACATTTTACCTGTAATAAATACATTCATAATGTAAATTAAGTGTCTACACTAAGATTCTATTAAAAAAAAATAAACAGATGAGATGATAATGAATGCTAGTCATAAATAATCAAAAAGTGTTTGAGAAAATTGGACCGAATGAAAAAGACATCATATAATAGGTGGTTCATATAAAAGAGTTTTTCACAAGTTCAGAATATTTCCACGTTACTAAGCATAGTTATATATTTAAATAAATTAATTTTTAGGGTTCTAATTAATTCTTAGTGCCATGGTTCTAAAGGAAAATATTATGCATTGTTCATGTTAAAGTAAATTTTAAGTGAAGTATGGTGAAATTTAAAATTAAAATGAAAAGATAGTAATGGTTCTATATGTAGTCAGGCGAACATAGGATATGTTATATAGATTGTATACAGTAGAATGCTAGTTGTAGGTAAAATGTGTTAGGTGGGATTAGGATTTAGCCATTAAATACTTCCTGCATTGGAATTTTTTGCACAGCACCATTATCATTATTTTTGTCCATAGACAGCTCACAAATACAAGGATGCATTAATTTTACATGTTTTCGTATCCTTAGCCCTTGTTAAGGCTGTCTTCCTTGCTAAGAACCCCTCTCTGAAGAGAGGTCTTTTTGAAGAACGAAACATTCAAGTGCTCCTATGGCCAGGCAACTCCGCAGACTTAAAACACAATTGAAAATCTTTAGGCAATAATCAAAGGAACAATTCAAAAAGACGAATTGTACCTCAAAAATTAACTTCATTAAAGTAATAATATCAGTATGGATTCAGGAAGAGATCAAAAGAATATGTAGTACTTGTTAAATTGATGCCAAATCACATACGTCAAGTGATTAAGAATAAAGGAGGGCATATTAATTACCACATATTCACAAACTGTACAAGTATGATCTTTTTTCTAAATAAAGTTACTTTTATTAAATAACATCTGGATTCAAATTAATTTGCACGCAATTGTACATATCCTATAAAAAATTGTTTTTCCTTCAGTCACTAAAAAGCTACTTCAGAAGCTCTAAGAAAAACTTCTTCCATCTTCCAAATTATACAGCACAATTCGAAATTGTATGCTGCAACCAGTGTAGACCTCAGGCTGCAAGTCCCCATGCAATCAATGCAAGACCCTGAGGGGAAATCTTATGGAGAATTAAATCAAATTAATAATATTAACCTTCTCTATAATAGATAATATAATCTCTATATTAACCTCTAATAATAGAAAAAACCTCAATGATCAGTTATTAATTTTCATGAATTTCTACACAATTTCTATACACGTCTCTCTCCAACATAATACATTTCTCTAACTGCACCTGTTACTATCATACATGTATACAGGATACCCTTCTTTACTGACTAATATACAATTTAATTTACTTTTATTCAATTATTACAGATGAAGGGTTAAGTTAAAAATATATTTCTATAGATTCTTATGAACAACTTTACTATTTATTTGATTATTTAGAAATAACATCTTGATGCTTAATTACAGTTTCATGATAAGAGATGAACTTTTTTAGCAAATAAAAATGCCAAGATTGACTGATTCAAACCCAGAACCTTCTTATCAAAGAGAGAGATACCACCACTCCACCACACAGGTTGACGGGAAATAATAATTTTACTCAGTGTAAGTTAAATTTTAAGTTTTTAAAATAATAGGTTTATTTAGTAATAACTTATAATTAAAAAAACTGAGATTAACAAATCCTAACACATGAACGCCAAATAAATATAAACCTTTCTTATATTTAATATTACACAACTTCGGAGATGAAACTAAAAACTACCTTGTGAAACATAATGCACGACTAAAAACAAACATTTTTTTAGTAATAATTCCATAAATTAAGTTGAATAACCTACGTTTTTCATTTTGAAGTTGCTCCAACTCTTTAATTGTTGTCTCAGCTGTTGCTCTTAATTCTTCTAATTGCTTCTGGTGTTTTGATTCAAATCTGAGTGTTTCTGCACGATACCTCCTCTTTTCATTTTCTTGAAACTAAATGACAAAACAAATTATTTTAATTCACTCCTATAAACTGAAATAGAATTTACAGATTCACTGTGCAATCTATGTTGTTATATAATTAAATTTCAAATCAATATACTGATACTATGGGGAGTAACCAATACCTTGCTTTAATTACACTTTAGAATGAGAATAGGTTTACATTCTTAAAGAAAAATAATAAAATTTACGCAAAAAACCTAATAATGATCAGGAATATAGAGTATACTTTATTTTTAATTAACTAAGAATACCTCCTTCCAAAATATAAAATTTTACTTACCCTCTTAAGTTTATTTCTTTCCACTTCAGGATCACCACTGTTACTCATACTAATTCTTAACGATTCTCTAAACATCATCTCACGGGCCTTCATTTCAGATCGTATTCGTTTAGGTAAAGCTCGTTTCTCAATAGCTTGTCTCTTTATTAATTCTTCTTCTTTACGCTGGTTCATTCTCTTCATTTGTTCCAACTCTTTATCATGCCTTATTAACATCTGATAAAAATAATTTAAAATGACAATAATAAAAATAAGAATAAATAAAATAGAAAAAGTAATTTTAACAAATGTTAATTACGAGAGCAACAATTGGTGCACCAAAAAAAAAATTATCCATAATAATTTGTTATATGTTTTTGTTAAATGCAATAAATTGTAATGGGGCTATGTGAATAATAAATTCTAAGCTGTTCCAAAAATTACAAATTTAATCTTAATAACAAGCAATCCTTTGCCAGATTTACTAAGAAAAACAGAGAATTGCTTAATTCTCTATGAAGCCTAAGCATGTTCCCATTGGCTTCTTTATAGAGTTAAATATATAAACTGCATACACATTAGTATGCCAACCCACAAAAAAATTTAGGTGATATGACGCATTCACTCACTGTATGCCATACAGACAGGCAATTCACTAAACATCATTATTCTTAAAAAAATAATTCTGAATAGTGCATCTTGAACATGAATCACAACTATAAGAAAAATAAGGACAGTTTAAGATAAACTGATGTACCCCAATGTGCTGTAAAACATTCAATTTAACAGTTATACTCAACTGAAAGTGTATGTTTGGAGTGTCGCTTTATATGGAAGTGAAACTTGGACAATCGGAGTATCTGAGAAGAAAAGATTAGAAGCTTTTGAAATGTGGTGCTATAGGAGAATGTTAAAAATCAGATGGGTGGATAAAGTGACAAATGAAGAGGTATTGCGGCAAATAGATGAAGAAAGTAGCATTTGGAAAAATATAGTTAAAAGAAGAGACAGACTTATAGGCCACATACTAAGGCATCCTGGAATAGTCGCTTTAATATTAGAAGGACAGGTAGAAGGAAAAAATTGTGTAGGCAGGCCACGTTTGGAGTATGTAAAACAAATTGTTGGGGATGTAGGATGTAGAGGGTATACTGAAATGAAACGACTAGCACTAGATAGGGAATCTTGGAGAGCTGCATCAAACCAGTCAAATGACTGAAGACAAAAAAAAAAAAACTCAACTGAATCAGGGAAAAATAAATTTTAAAAATCAATTAGTTTTAAATTATAAGACTAAAAAAAACTTTTAAAGGAAAAATAATCGATTACAGAAAAAATCAACATAATTATATTAATATCTAATTTTTTTAAATATAAATAATTAAAAATCAATGTTTATTTTCTTGTGTCTTTTCGATGATAAATTTCAAAATTTCATAAATTTTATAAAGAATTTTTAATAATTAAAAAAAGGATATTCCTTAAATTTCATTAATGTTAAGCAAACATTATTATTATATAGAATCTTGGAGCACTTGAAAATCTTTGAAGTACTTTTATCCAGTACCTTAGAGTTTCAAACAATTTTGTTTTAGGAAAAAATGATATATACTAATGGTTTTTTTTTTAATTTCCATAAATCTCATGTCACTTGTGAATATTCTGAAACTTGCTTCATGAAAATCAGCACAGCTGTTCTGGAACTAGAGCATATAAATAACATTACCCACAGTCCAGTCAGATAAGATAATTTTCAGGCACAAGTAAAAAAAAAAAAAAACTCATTCAAAATACTTTAACCTTAATTGTCAGTATTATAATATTTTACTAATGGAATGAATCAAAACAATAGTAGTAATACCTGATGCCTTTGAAGAAAAAATCCATCTTTTAACTGTCTCTTGGCCAGCTGTTGTTTTTCATGTATTTGTTTCTCTTCTAGTTCCCATAAAGCTGACTCTCTTGCTCTCATTAACTGAAATAAATTTCAAATAATTAAATTTAAAATGGTCAAGTGGAGGTAGGGAACTTAAATGAAGGTTTTTAACAGTTATCTGAAAAATCACTTAACAGAGGAAACCACACTACTTGTATAAGTGCCTATGGTTATTTAAAGCTTTAAGTTTAAAATATCCAATACAGCTAATTTCTCATCATATCACTTATAATATTAGCATACTACATTAATCATACTCTGTGATTTCAGCACATCAGTTGGTGATAATAACAATAAAAAATGACAGGCAAATAAGGTCTGGGAAAGAAAAACTACAAAAAAAGACTGTTTAAATTTATGAACAATATAAAGTGACCTTAGATGATACACATGCAAAGCAGCAGCAGATACTGGTAACATACATGCTTTTAGATTCTGTCAGATGATACACATGCAGAGCACCAGCGGATACTGGAAGACCCTCAACAGTTTATATTCTAATCAAGAACATACACAGGAACCAATGTAGTGTAGTCATTCTACACTTGAGACAGTAAATAATTGTTGTAGACAGCAATCGTGTTCTTGTGATGGCAATGTGGATATTAGGTTGAGGAAATACCATTACATTACTCTAAATAATGGACTTAGAAAAGCTAAAGATAAAGAAGTAGTTTTAATGGATTGAAAGAAGCAATAGATAAAATGAGTGAAAAAGAAGATGAGAAAAAACAACAATGACTCAAGAAATCCTAACAAAAAGAAAAGTAGTTACAAAGGTCACAGATGACTTAAGAAATTATTAGATCTCATTGAAGAAAGAAATATGATAAAGATGAGCGGGACTTCAGAAATACTAAAAGATAAAAAGATCTTAATTACAAATGCTGTATAGAAAAATAAAAATGGATGAAAGAATGTTAGAGACGATTAAAAAAGATTTAATGAGGGGGAAGACACAGGATATATGAAAATTAAATCACTGCAATTAAAAAAAAACTAAAGCAAATGTGATAAGAGAAACAGAAAAATACTTTCTGAAAATGATAAAGTAGATGAAAGATGGAAGGAATTCATTGAACCAACTATACAGTGGGACATAAAAATATTCATGGTTACATAAGAAATAAGAATGAAATGGACAAAGACATGGTAGGTCCTTCAATATCCCAGGAAGAATTTGACAGTGCACCAAAAACTTTGAAAGACAACAAAACAATCACAAACTACAAACCTCCAACCCAAAGAAAGGCAATGCAATAACTGCACTAATTATAGAACAATTTTTAAACTGTCATGCTTCAAAAATTCTATTGAATATAGTGAAAAACAGACTAAAGGGGAAAAAGAGGTGATTTTTCCATTGAGGCAGATATTAAGAGGAGGAGGAGCAAGGTTAATACAAAGATGTAAGTGAGCTTCATCAACTTGGTAAACATGTTAATTAAATTTGACTGGAAAACTCTATTTCAGACAAGATCTTTGAGAAAGCAGAAAGGAAGAGGCTTAGAGGCTTGAGACGACAGAAATGTGTGGATGTGAAGGAAACAGATGAGAACAAGCTACATGGATAAAAAAGGTAAATAAGTTCTAGAAGTAAATGAAAACTATCACTTTTAAACTTGATCAAACAAAAAAGGCAAAATTGATTGGGCATGCGTTGGCAGCACAATCAAGTTTTATAGTAAATGTGTTTGAAAGAAAGGTAGCAGGGAAAAAACTAAGTGGATGTCACAGAGCTGCAGTCTTCAAAAACAGGAAGTAAATGAGAAGAAATGATCTTGCAAGATCAGACCTATAACCATGGGTGAAAATATGGAAAAGGAATCAAGAAAATAGAAGCAATGCAGTGAAAGAAGACAATCTATCCAAGAGGAACTGTATCATAAAACTACCAACTTTATCTAGAGGAAAGCTTCTAGAGGACTGCTTCCAGGGACCACCAATTCTTAGACCACCAATTCATCCTGCCAATTCTTAGAGCGAATCAAAATCATAGTAATATAATATAAAATATGTTTAATAACATATGATAAATGAGTTATAAGTGGGTAGGAAAGTGAAAACAAACTGCATGGCTAAAGTAAAAAATAAAAACTGTATGCAAAGAAAGTTGAGAATAAGTAGTGAAATCTCTTAATTAAGAATTTTAAATGGTTAAATTATTTTAGAAAAATAATCTCAATGAGTGTGCATGCATATCTTTACTTTTCACATGATACTTATATCATTTTGAAAGATAACTGAGCAAACAAAAATACACACACTTGTCAAGTCAGTTGTGCTAGTTCAGAACTAAATATAAGGATTCTCATAACTCCTCCAGATTGTGTCAATCAAAAAAAAACTCTCTAGTATTGGTATTTTAACAACCAAAAACCCTTGATTTTAAATACAAATTTCAACCAAATATCATAAGAAATAATTTATAAATTCTGATACATGCCTGCTGTTTTTGTTGCAAGAATTGTTGTTCCATAAGAGCAATATTTTCACGATGTGAATCACTCAAACGCCGCAACGAACTTTCATGATTTTCATTCAATTTCTCTAAGAATATCTTTTCCTGCAACATAAATTTAGATTAAATTAACAAAATATTAATATTAAAAATTACAAATAAGTAACAGGTACAATAGCAAATTAACACATTCCAGTTCCAATAATAACATTTTCCATTAACTCACAAACTCTCCTTAAAATTTATTTTAATTTCTAATATGATATAAAGTAAATAAATCCTGATCATGAGAACTTTTACTTGTTAATTAAAAAATAATCTATTGACAAGACTGTGTAAAAACATTCTCATAACAAATTTATGAATAACATTTTAATTTTCATAAGCTGCTATCAATTACTTGCAATCACATGTTCAAAAACAGGCATGAATAATAAAATAAATTATAAACGTTAAAACAACAAGACTGCCAAAAATAATAAATAAACAGAACTAAAAAACAATAATAATTCAAACTAAAAAAAAGAAAACAAGATACGGATAAATAAAGAACTAAACATTGTAATGCAGTATTTAATTAAATATATTTTTCATGTTGTAGAAATAGCAGACATTTAAGATTGTCCAATGATTAAGCTCTTACCATGTCTTACATCGATAAGACAATTTTGACCTTCAATGAAAATATTTAAATGCACTTGGATGGCTCTGAATAGCAACTATTCTACATTAAAGAATAATATAGAATAAGTGCGATACATTATATTAAAGAATATAATTGATTTATCATTCCAGTCGGCAATGAGTTATGTTTTCAAGTTTTGTGGATACTGAAGTTTACGTTTCTAGGTTTTTAGTTTTCTATTCATTTATTTTTTGTTTTTTGTGATGTATTTTTAGAATTTTGTACTGACTGATGATGTGGGATACCATAAGAGTTGACTTCTGGTATTAGTTTTTTAAGTTCTGTTACTGTGTTTGGTAGTTGCTTTTGTTATTTGAGGTTATTTGGCACAGTGGTCATTATGCTGATGAAATATTTGAATTTTCAGCAAGTTATAACGTATTTAATACACTGAGCCAAATGAGAAAAGTGAACATTTCAATTTATGCATTTAATCGGTGTATACCATTCTAAACTTATCGATTTCTCAAGCGATTGAGTTCCTTGAGAGACATTTTATCACACAAATCATACAACAATTTTCTGGGATCCAAACAACTAATTGTTCACTCTCCAACAGTCTCAAGCAACTCAATGCTATGTAGGCCTAGCCCTTGGCAAAGATGCAAGTGTTCAGATCTACGACAGCTCTATCTAGAGTAGTTCCTTGTAGATTTTGCAGTCACAGCCCAGCACAATATTAGTGGCAGCATATGCAGTTCCTGCAGTTCCACTTTGCCCTGTCCCACTAAAGCATCGAATTTGACAATAGTGGGTTCGATCCTCAATCCGATGCCAACAGCATTACCTCTAATCTTACTGTCATCAAACTCTACAAAGATTGTTAGTGGGTGCTCGCCGGGTTCAAGCTGGTCTTGACTTTATTAGTTAATTTTTCTTCTGGTTTGGTTCAATTGTGATCTTGTATTATACTAGCAAATATCCCATTTGAATTTTGAAAATCAGAAGATCGATTGCGAAGATATAACATTTCCGAATTATCGTTATCTGTTAGATCAAGAAATGTATTTGGTGCATGCAAAAGTTAGCCTTCAACCTACTACCAAATACCCAATTTGAATTTTGAAAATCGGAGGATTGTTTGGAGATATTATAAATGCAACCCATTCTCCCTCCCAAAACAGCCACCCAGGGGCACCCTATTTGTTACCAGTTGATGACGATGATTCATCTAGCCTAGCACACGGTGCTCGCATCACCTCACCATTCTAGCCTCACATGCAGTCCCCACAGGAAGACCATTATTATTACACAGAAATTTATTTAATTTAATTTAATTTTATTTAACATAAATTTAATTCTGTTATTTTTGTAATATTATTCATTTGATTAATTTGAATCATTCAGTTCAAACCCAGTTAATGCAGTGATAGAGGTTCACAGTTCATTAATTCAATTCATTAAAGTTTGTGCTTCTATCTGCAAATCTCTACTATTTTACGCGCGCGCGCGCACACACACACACACACACACACACAAATAGTAACCAAATTTAAATACCTCATAGAAATAATAACAAACAACCAAAATGAAAAAACCTCCAAATAAGAAGAAACAAACTAGCTGAAGCTCAAAAATTAATCAAATACACTTACACTAAAAAAATCCCTATCAATAAATACAAAACTAAGACACGACACGACACAACACAGTTATAAAGCCAGAAGCCACTTATGCAGCAAAAACACTCTTCCAACTGAATGAACAAAGATAAACAGACTCCAGAAAATCCAAAGAAAAACTGGAAGAATCTGCATCAATAAAAAACAGAGAGACAGACAGTGATGGATTGGGCACAACAAAGTCATGTACAAAGAGTTACAACTGATACCATGTGTAAGAGGAAACTAGGATTCTTTGGACAAATCATGAGGATGCAAGATTCAAGACTTCTGAAACAGCAAGTGCAGTATAATCTCAACTTAAAAAACACCAAGACAGGATGCAGATGGATCAGAGAAGTAAGAGAGGATCTGAAGGAAATTGGCCTTATACTAGAAGACACAAAAGATGTGATAAAATTAAACAACAAGATCAAACTTAACTTCACACTCACAAGAAAAAACTCACAACACAAACATTTTCAACACCAAAAAGGACACAGATTGAAACGTATGAAAAAGTAATGGGAGGACCACAAGGCCTAAACAGTACCATCAAAGAGACTTGCATAATGGTCTGACTAAAGTGATCCTATGCAGTCATAAAAAATAATAATAATACACATATTTATATAGCCTATGACACTCATGGTAACATAAGGATTCATTCTAATGCAGCATACATCTAAATCGGTTCATTCGTTCAGTTGCTATGGTGGAACAAATACCTACATACAATCCCTTAAATACATTACACCCATTTTTGTGCAGTCGTCATGTCCAACATTCTTTTGGCCAGATGTTACCTGTGGATTTTATACCACTAGCAAAAATAAGGAGGCTGTAACTATAGATATGGTACATCTTTTTAGATTTTTGAAGAAATTCCTCTGCTTAACTTAATGGATAAGAGATCAGTATCCTTTGGTATTCTGCCTCCCAGCAAGTCCCTTTCATTACTGCTGTCTTTATTAATTTCTATCCCAAGCCTTTTCTTTTGTCCCCTATAGTTTCCAATCTTCACCTCTCTCTTAACTTCATTCTTCTTCTACCTCAATTCCTTTTTGCGTCTACTAATCCTTCCAATGCAAAATTGTCAAGATTCCACTTTGTCTAACCACATCTTCCAACCTGTTCTCTTTTATACTTTCTGCACAAGTGCTCTTTTTTCTTTAATCCTGTTCATTACTTCCGCATTTCTCAGTTTATTCATCCATCTTACTTTCAGTGCAGAAGTTTCTAGGTTTAAATCCAGGTCAGGCTCTGCATTTTTCATATATTAGAAAGTTCATTTTTAACTCAAAAAAGGTATGGGCAATTGTCAATTGTAATTAGGCATCAGCCTGCAATTACAAGAATTTATAACTAATTACTTCTTTTGGGTTAAATATTTTGATATTTTTGCATAGGCTAAATTAAATTAATCCAAACACATTTACCTTTTCCTCATGATCTTCTTCCAGTTTTTCTTTTCGTGTTTTAAATATACTTTTCCTCTGATCTTTTGGCATTAAATCAACTTCCTGTTTTAAAAGCCTTAATTCTTGTTTCTGGCTTTCCCTAAACTCTTTTAATTCTCGTTCCTGCACAAAACATTTAATAAAATAAAAACTTCTTATATTTTAACACATTTTAAGACAAAAATGACAGATCATTAAGGATTAATAAAAATGTTTATTTCATAAAAATGGTGTAACAAAAATTACTTTTGAATTGATTTTATATTTAATTTCATTAATTCAAAATGTAATATATTTGGATAATACTGCAATCAAAAAGTGATATTGTAAATTAAAAAAAAAGGAAAGAAAACATATGTTTTAACTGAATAGTAATGTAAAAATTACATCTAATCAAATTTATTTTAAGCCTGTCTGTAATTAAAAAAATATATAAATAGATATAAAACCGGAAATTATGAAATTAATGTTATTAAAAAACCAATATGAAAATAAAAAATTATTACCTGTTCAGCACGTATTTTCTTTGAATTTATACGAAGCTCTGCCTCTTGCTGCATTTCTATTTTTTCAACCTGCTGACGTTGTTGTCTGGCAAGAGCATCTAAATCAGCTTCAAAACCTCTAAACAAATTGACTTTCTCCTGCTCAAACCTCTTGTCCTAAATAAAACATAAAATTTATTAAAGTTTTCTATACCTTTTCTAATTAACTTAATTAGAAAAATAAAAAATATTAAATAATTTTAATGAAACTTCATACTGTAAACTGACATTTTACTGTAGCATGTTAATTCTAATAATATTACAATAAGGCAGAAACATGCTAGTTCCATTACTGGTTCTTCAAAACTTTTTCTAACAAAATCGTAAAACTTCCTTTGAATTCAAGACATGCTTTATCACAATCAAATGTTTAGAAATCACAGATAAGAGGAAAGTTACTTATCCTTGACAACTTTTGGAGATTTTTTTACTGTTCTATGATACGTTTTCCTAATTTATAACCAAAGGTTTAACAGTCAGCTGTTTTTAGATACCACTTCTGTTTTGTATGAAACAGAAGGCATGAAGATCCTATCACTTTGAGTAGATGTTACGATCTTTTTTTATCCATTTTAACTCTGTCATTTTATAAACATTTTTTTACTGTGTGTATTTTTTACTGTGCCAAATCGGTACATTTTAAAAGAATCAATGAAGAAAAATAAATTAATCATAAGAATCAATGTAGACAATTGCTCTTTTTATAAATATAATAATTTTTAGAATCATATTAACATTCATACATTACCAATGATTATGCCAGTGTGTATTCACTATGGATGGATTCACTGTAATGCAAAAGGAGGAAAATGTGCAGAATTATTGATTCCATCTGAGCATGGACTTGAGTATTTTAAAAATAAGAAATTAGGATCTGAGTTCTGGAGTTGTGGGTGTCTACTTCCTCTCCCTTAAAAGTCTCCCTACAGAAAGATCTGTAAAAATAGCAGAGATAATGTTTAAACTTGATTTAAGATTAATAAATACTCTTGGTACATCCAGGCCTCACACTGATTCATAACAGATTTTAAGCTGTTCTGTAGTCAGTGTACAATACAAACGTTAGAGAAAATTTTAATGTAGATGCTTTTGGGAATGGGTCCACAATTTCAAACAATTGAAAGATACGTTTTTCATCCTAGGGAATGAGGGAGAATATTCATAAAAAAGGGAAACATTATGATTTTCTTCATGTTCTGATCATTTTAACAAATTTGGATGCATTTATAACATCAAAACTGGCCCTTCAGATTATAAAGCTCATAAACTTTTTAATGACTATAAACGTAAGGAGCTGGTTCCACTGGCAAGAAACAGTTGCATGCTAAAAGATTTGAAGAATGCTTTTGTAATGGATCGATCAAGAGTATAATACAGCAATTGTAATGGATCGATCAAGAGTATAATACAAGTAAGCGGTTTGATCTAGATGATGATTATAAGAAGTTTTATGAAATATTTTATAGCATAATTACTTGGTCACAGTATGTAAAGAGAACAATTTTTAAGATAATGAGAGAACTTTTTTTGTGAGCTTGAATTAAACACACTAAAATTAAAATTAACAGATGCTTATTTACTTTATAAAAGATTTAAATATGACACATAAAAGACATGTTATAAAATCCTAAAGTACGAATTTCACTGTAAATTGAAAAAGGTAAGATAACTATGAGAGTAAGACGAGGTGAAATCATGGGCATTGCACTTACTTCTAAGTGAAATATTTCTTTTGTTAAGAAATAACTTGAAATAACCTGAGAGAAAATAAAAATTTAAGAAAATATTAAGAGCTCTTTGTGCTGGATGCAGCCCACAGCAAATCCACAAAAGTTTGTGCTGCATTAAAATATTGGAACACTTCTGGATGTCTTTTCCCTATGAAACTGGCCCTTTAAGAATTAACTTCAAAATAAACCTAAAAACTTTACTGTTTGGGATATAATTCAAAATCCCAAAACTCAGAAAAAAGATGATAGAAGGTTTTACATTTATTCTTTGAATATTGGGCACAAAAAAAGTAGTTTGGCCTATTTTTAAAAATAAGAGAGATAAATTTATTTAAGTTACAGGAGGCTGCTAACATGTTAAAACTGCTTAAAAATTTAATTCACAAAAGGATGACAAGGTTTTAGGATAAATTTTCTGTTCTTCTTGTTAATCAGTATTGTTTTTTGGAGGAACTTCAATACTTCATGAATATTTATGAGCAGAAACTTTATAACTGCAGTAACTATGGAATTCCGACACTTCATTGTGTGCCTAAAAAAGAAAAAAGAAAAAGAAAACAACCCTCTCACATCAATGTCATTTTCAAGAGAAAGAATTTAGCTAATTAAGTAATTATCAAAAAATTGTGTCTATTCAAAACATTTTAGAATTGCAAATTCCTCCAGGTTCTATATCAGGCCCCTATTATATTAAGGCTCCCTGTTTTGGAGTTGAGTGAATCTCTGCCAAAAACTCAAAACACAACAGTGAAAAAAAAAACACAAGAAAATGACTAACAGGAGTTATTTACAGTAATGGATAAATAAGCTTCTTACAAAGATCACAACTTTTTGTTCACAAAAAAAAATGCACACTAACATGACAACCAGTAATACCACTTTGTTATGCAGATTTCTTTAAATATGCAACTACTTCTTTGTATATTGTAGGGACTAATGACCAAAGTCATACTTTCTGTGTGGTAACTTAAACCAAATAAATTAATAAATTACAACAGAATAACTATATTAATAATAAATGTTAAGAGTATGGAATATAACAAACCTGTTGCTCTTTTGCTAACTGTGTTTTTGATGATAAATCTTGAAATTGTTTTTGTTCTTGTTTTTGTAACATTTTGAGCTCCCTTAACTCTTGTTTTCTGAAATTTAAATAAACATGTATTATTAATCTTTAGCATTTTATAATAAAAGTTACATAAAGGTAACACTTTATGTAACTCAAGTTTGTTTCTGGAGCACAATAATTGAAATATTTAAAAAATGTTTAGGACAGATAATATATTCAAAAGTATACTTGAAATTTTTATACATGTAGTAAAAAAAGTTTTCATAATTTTAGTAATGACAGCACATGGATGGTAGGTAGGAACAATGAATTATCAATAACCAATTTATTGTTTTTAGTTGTCGTCTAGGGCAACCTCTCCTCCAAACAAGCTGCATTTACATGGTTAACATAATAAAACATTTCTTAAAACACATCAGGGGCAGTTAAATTGTTTATATTCTGACCTATATTTGAGAATCAAGAATGGGATCTTCTTGTCAACACTTTTTGATATGGTTCTATCAGATTTTAATGACAGCCAATCTTTTAGGAAAGCTTTTAACATGGTGATTGATCCTTCACTAATTACAGCCATCATAATCAGACTCAGATTTTATCATGAAGTTAGTTAAAAATACTCTTTTAATTTCAGATGTGCCAATGTATCTGGTCAAAGGATTTTTAAAGTCTAATATAATTATAATGGCCACAGAAACTTGCAAGTTTGGCTTGTTGCGCCATTTTCAAGAAAGAACTTTGGCCAGTTTTCCTCTTCTCTTTTTCTTAGATTCCTAATACAGGAATATGATCACTCATTGTTGCCTCCGCAAACAGTATCCAAGAAATTCCTTAACACCAACCACATCTCAAAGTACTGTTGCCATTATTTTCTAGATGGTAGGAGAATCTACTTCCACACCCTTCTTTACCATGTCCACATTAAAGCTTCATACGTATGAGTGATACCATGTACCAATTTACTTTCAAAATCCTGTAAATTTATCTTAACATAATTGCTGATAGTAGAAATCTCATGTAATGTATTTTTTATAGGTAATATTTGTTATCAAATTCAAAATAGTTTTGTTGACATATATTTTTTATAATAGTGATACATTAATTTTGAATCTTTTTGGTTACTTTTTAATTTATTTTTTATTATTTGTATGGTATGGTCTATAGGTATGCTAGAATACATGTTAGTTATACCATAACTTTTTCATTATATATAACCTGATAATAAAAAATAAATGTCTAATAATATTAAACAAATTAAATTTCTATAATGAAAATAAAAAATTAACATTTTTTTTCAAATGTTAAATTATTTATAACTAATTATATTAATCCGATCAACCTATATACCTATATCTAAATATCAAAATAAAAAAAGTTAACCAATTTGAAACATCAATATAAAGAAAGCCTACATCTAATAATATAACAATTCATAAAAAATCAAATCACCCTTGGTCTCATAAAATTAACAATTACATATATATAATTAATATAGCAATCCAATACACATAATAAAAAAGAAAATTAAATAATGAAATAAACATAAAACAAATAGCAGTTGAAAATGGACATGATACTATATTAGTTAACAATATTTATAAAAAAAAAACAAAGACTTTTGCCTTTGTTTTTTTTAATAACTACTTTACAACCAATACATAATAAGACACAAAAAGTGAAAACAAAGTATTTTACACATTAATCATATTAATAAAAGCATTACTAAAATTTACAATAAAGAAATACTTAAACCAGCATATAAACCTAATAACCACATAATAAAAATTAAAAAAATAAAAATAAATAAACAATTTGTGTGGGATTTATAAAATTAAATGTAATGTTTGTGGTAGTATTGATATAAGAAAAACAAATAATCCTTTAAAACTATATTTCTTAAACATAGAAATTACAAAAATAATAAATTAGATTTATCTGATGTGGTAGACCATCTAATAAACAATAAGTATTCTATTTCTGATATTAAAACAAATTTAAAAATATCAGAAATTAATAATGACAAAAAATATATTAGAAAAATATTACATATATAAATACAAACAAAATTTCAATTTGATAATTAGATAGTGTTTGAGAGACATAGTTAGTAGCACTCATAGAATAAATTAATATAGAATTTTCATTACAACATTTAGTAATACATCAAACATTACACCAGATACATGGTTTATTTTAATACTTCAATCACTACCAAAGATGCGGGATCCCACAAAAGTACTTTTATGATAAAATTAAGGGTCATTCATTCCAATATAACCTGGAATTTTTCTCTGCGGACTGAGGAAGTGCAACAAATGTGAAATGAAGTACTGTGGGTAGTTAAGTGGCTATGTGTGGAGGAGAGCAAGCAACCGGCTAACCACACCCACAGATAACGTATCTACATCAGTAGCAGAATGTCTGAGCAGGAGGCACAATCATCAGTTGCACAATGAATTATAATCCCCAACTTCTCACAAACAAAGACGTCAAATTTCTGAAATTTTAACTCGGTTCCAGACACAGTTTGGAGATTGCTACCCTGTAAAAAATTCAAGTGTTTGATTGGGCCAAAATATTTTGATGAGTCCATGGTGCAGTGGAGAATGAGGCACAGATGTTGTCTCTGGACCAATGTCAATGATGCTAACATTCAGGCCGTTTATGACCTTGTGAAAGGTGACTGCTGCATAACAGTTGCTGAAATTTCATCAGAGGTGAGCATAAGTGTTGGGAGTGTGCATACAATGTTGTCAGACACTTCGATACAAAAAAGTGTCAGTGAGGAAGGTTCCATGTCTTCTCACTGAGGCACTCAGAAATGTCCAGAAAGAAATTTATCAGCAGCTTGTGAATCGCTTTGAAGAAGGAACGGCATGTTTTGACCAATTTTTGAACCTGTGATGAAACATGGGTCCCCACTACACTCCGGAAAGCAAGAGAACAACTAGGTTGTGAAGGAAAGTGAGGAGGGGCACCGTTCAAGAAACAACTGTCAGCTAAAAAGGTTTTGGGACTAAAAAGGTGTGCTGCTGATTAATTTCTGCAACAACAAATGATGGTAAATGCGCCATCCTACTGCCAGTTGTTGGATGACATCAAAGCTGCTTATCACAATAAACGATGCCAGCAACCAACTCACAAGATGCTCCTTCACAACAAATGGCTGCATGCAGCAGCTCAGGCTTGCGATAAACTCTCTAAAACTCAGTGGACACTGCTTGTAAACACCCACTGTATAGTCCAGACGTGTCACTGTGTGATTTCCACATGTTTGATTTGTTGAAAGAAGCTTTAAGAGGAAAAAGATGTGAAGATGTTATCACAGTTTAGCAATGTGTGCAATTGATTATTGGGGACAGACAGCGTCATATCCGGAGGAGAAAATTTATTTCTGTTGAAAGAAACCAAGTAGAAAAATAAGGTAATTTATTTGTATTTTTCTCTAATATCTCTATAGTTATGTAAACAAATTCTGGTTTATATTTTAATAACCCTTATACATCTTATCTCGCAATATTCTGTACTTGGTGATTTATATTAACAGAATTTAAAATGTAATTCATCAGTACAAAGGAATAATATGAATCTTAAAAAGAATTTCAGTAAAATATATAATTAACAATAATAAAAATTATAACATTTACTGCTGGTAATTTTGTAAAAGACCAAAAATTACAAGTTGTAAGTATTATAATTTTTATTAGTTTATTAGTTATAATAGTTTGTTATTATACTGCCATGATGTTTAATTGTAGAGAGAGAGAGAGAGGGGGGGGGGGCAACATCCCAAACACTGTTTACTAGGGTAAGAGCATTTCCAACAAATTCTTCTCAAATACATGTCTTACACAAAATTAAAATCTAAAGAAAAACCAATACAATTTCTGTAAGAGTAATAAACTGCTACTTTCTCCAAATTAAAAATTTTTTTTTTAAATGTAACAGCCTAGATAAAACTTATGGTTTACATTGTAACTTCTTTTCAAAAAGATAGCAAAACAACTCCAAAAATCTCTTGGGAATACCAATTTCAAGATGGAACATATCTAATGTAACATGTAAATTTTCATTTTAAAAATTAATTCAAACCTGAAAATATGATCATCATAAGTCTGTCCATTCTCTTCATCACCGTAGATTACTTTACTAGTTGTAGTTGTCACCACAACACCATCGATTTCAAATTTACGTGTTCTTTTTCTAGTTTTCTTTTTTAAATTCCGTAATTCTAATTCTTCTTTTGATCGGCTGCTACGATTTGTGTCCTATTAACAGTAATGTTTTTTTAATACTAATAGCTTAAATAAATTTAATTAAATAAAAACAAACCTTAGTTTCACTAAAGAATTATCTTCTGTACTAATACATTATTATATTTGGCTATTCAACCATAATACTTCAGATTTAACAAGTTTACATAACTACTGTATAATACAGGAAATTAATTGCACTTCTCAAGAATGATTAGTTTGAGAGTGGATAAAACAAATTTCAACTAAACAAAAGAAACAGAAATAAATGAAATGTCTGCAGTATACAATTACTAAACCATTCTTCTTTCTTTCCACAGAAAATCTAATAAGTTAAATGTTTTATGAAATTGTTTAGGCGATAAATTTTTTTTCATTTTATAACAAAAAGAAAAGAGATTATAAATTAAATCAACCATATATATAAAATTTTATTTTTCTAAGTTCCTGCTTTTAATTTTACATACACACACACACACACACATATATATATATATATATTTTAAAAGTAATGAATATTTAATAAACTAAGATGTAAAGACAGAGACAGTGAATTTTCTTTAATTCAAAAATTAAATTGAAATAAACAACATTACCCTATTATATTCAGTCTTTCTCCTCAAAACGACTTCCTGTTCAAAGTCTCGTGAAGGACGGTTTTCTTTATTACTTCCACGGCTGTCTTGACTTATTGTTGTCGAGACACTTTCTGCATCTGACCTGTTAAAAAAATCATAAAACCATTAAAAATATAAACTACACAAAATTTCAATATGATTGAAAATGATATAGAAAAGAAGATAAATATATTTCCATTTACGTAAAACACGATTAGAATGTTTAATATAATTTGAAATATAATATTTAATATAATTTGGAATTAGAAAAAGACATCAGGTACAAATTATATTTTTCAAAGTGAATTTTCAGGTGTGAATTTGCAACTTTCATCAACACTTAGAAAATTAACACAAAAAATGTGCATCAATAAGTAGTAAGATATTAAAAAATATGCAAAACAAAATACAATCTGTGTTACCTATCATACGTGCGAATACTAGCAGCAGAGGGTGGTGTGTGCTGTCCACTTGTAGATCCGGTATCAGAGTGAGAACTAGACCTTGTATATTGTTCAGGTGAATCACGTTTTTCATGCAGTGGCACATTTACAGGCTCTGTTGATGAGCCCTAAGAGAAAAGACAAGAGAGCATGCATTCAAACCAAACTCACAAAATTAGTTGACTTTACATTAAATGTAATTTACTGATATACTAAGTGAATAAAAAAATTGTGAAGTGCACAAAAGTCTTTTTACAAAACATAACATAAAAACAATGATGTTAGTCTTTTTTTAATACAAGATATCACTGAAATTGAATGGTGATCACAAAGAGGTCTTTACACTTCCTATATAACATAATAGAGCATTCATTTTGCCTTCTATAACCAAATATTTTCACACAATCTACATCTAATAATTAATTCTACTATTTTGTTTCTACTGGCATTAAATTTGATCTATTAACCATAATTAAAAATAAGTATTATCTAAGAAAGTTAAAAGAAAAGATAATTTAACTCAACATTAAACCTTATTTAATTTGTATCAATCAAATGAGAAATTGCAATTGCTCATATTATTCTGATTCAGTAAGGAAACAAGAATTAAATTAAAAATTTACTGAAAGAAATTATTTGAAATGTTCTACCTATACATGACAAGTCCCACTCATCTTTTAATGTTTTACTAAAAAACTACTACTATTATTATTAAACTACTTTACTAAAAAAACTATTGTGTCTGTTCTATAGTTCACCTAGCAGTTTAAAACAATCTCTCGTGGAAAATTATTTTTTTTATTTCCTAGTTTTTTAATAATATGCAATATTTAAAAATAATTGCTAAATTAAGTCACAATTTTTTATATGAAATTATATTTTATCGTGTGCCAGTACTTTTTTAAGTTGTGATGACTTGTCTTCTGAGATCAGACAGGTCTCAACTAGCATTATTCTACAAAAGACTGTGGTAAAGCAGGATCTTCAAAAAATTTTTATTGGATTACTAATTTGATAGAAAACTATTCTTAAAAACAAATACCTCTTAAAACCCAGCATTTAATATAGTAATCTGTACATCCCAAGATGATAACATTTTCAAGGATTACTTATTAACAATTCAAAATACACAACAATTATAAAAAAAAAATACCTTTCTTTGAACATTGGTTGTTTTGTTGACTATAATATACACTTCTTCTGAATCTGTTGTACCATCTGTACCAGTATTCAGTAGAGGAGGTTGTCCATTTAATTTAGAATGGTTATGACTATGATGAAGAGTTGGGCTTGTAGTACGACTAGTATGAATCATACCACCACCAGCATGAGGTTGATTTTGACTCTGTTGAGATGCAATAGAAGGTGGAAGCACTGGTGTTGGTATACGTGTAGGTGTTTGCGTTCGTGGAGACATTGTGCCTTCAACAACTATTGAAGTAGTTGTTCCATTTCCACTGCTAGTGCTATTGAGCACCATTAATGAATCTTCTTCTATTCCTAAAAATAAATGAAAATAACTTGCAAAATAACAGCAACATTTGATTTAGTAAATAGCAATTAAAAAAATAATAATAAATAATACATTCTAAAAATAATCTATTTCCACACAAAGGTATTATGGCTGACAAGAATGGTTTTTTTGTTTTTAATAGTTCAAACCTGCCTTCAACATGGAAAAAAATAATATAAAAGGAACAAAATAAAATTAAAATTGTAAACAGATGGTTTAGAAACATGTCTTGGGGAGTACAATCCTAGAAACTGAAAGTGTGTAGGTAAAATGCCTATTGTAACAAAAATTAAATGAACCAATTCTTACAATTTACAAAAATTAAAACAACACTGAATGCAGTTCAACTGCATGCATAATGGTGATATTTACTAATGGCTACATAACTTGCAAATGGTTTTGCAAATAGAAAAAATCTACCTTATTACAGTTATAATGTGTAAGACTTAAAATCTCCCCTTCCCCGGTAAGAGAAAGAATATAAGTAATGTAAAGAAGCAAGAATGAAAAAAAAAACAATACACCAAAGGTACGCATACACGAAAATTGTAATGTAAAATGAATATTCTAAAACAAATTTTTCAAAGTAAATAAACAAACTCCCCCAAAAAAGCAATGTACTCTGCAGCAAAAGCAAGTATTCCCACTTAGCACATCAAATTCTAATATACACGTATTTCCTTACACAATGATAACCACCGAGAAAAAGAAATCTGTAAGTTTTATAATGCAAAGTAATAACATACCATCAACAGGATTCCAGTGACTGTCTATTCTTGCTCTCGAGTCCTTAACTTGTTCAGATTCTTCACCAACAGTGACTACCGATATGTGAGTCATATTATGACTACTTGAATCTTCATAATCACTAGAAATGCTCGAGTTAACAACAATTACTTCATCATCTACAGTTTCATTAACCTAAAAAAAAAAAATAAGTAAAATTATTTTAAATAATTAAACTACAAAAATATTTAATTTTTATTCAACAAACAATAAATATTTACAACCAACAGTAATCCCTGAAATGTAAGAAAATATCAATGATAATAATGCATGTGAATAAAACAATACAGACAAACAAAACATATTATTTTAATTTTTTTCAATAAACTACTTCCCAGAAAGAACTGTTTCAAAAAACTGAACAAAATTTTTTGTTCATATCACCAGTCAACACATTAATCTATGTTAATGTATTATAAATGTCCATGAGTAGCAATCACAATTTTTAACACATATGGTGGTTATATGACTATAACAACAGCCTGTTAACATATTAGGTTGGCCTATCTGATACGACAATAGTTGAATATTTTATTGTATACTATGAAAATGAAGGAATTTTTCCAAATAAAACTAGAATTACAGATTTTTTAGTTTCTGCTTCAAGGTAAATGTGCATTTCCTAAACTAGAATGTAACAACAATTTTCAAAGGTCAGATATAAAGCTATGGGGTGCAGTATGTTCCAATCCATGGCAAAAATAAAACAGAAATATAATAATCATACAAAATAAAAAAAGCTCTATTGTATTAAAATGATCTGCAGATAATAAACCTCATTCCTATGGATAAATCAATGTATATTCTCTTTCATGTCAGACAATTATCTAGAAAATTTTAACATTTTCATAATTTCTTGTAATCTCCACTGTAAACGTTCATAAATGACATTATACATTTAATCATAAATATCAATAAAAAAACTTATCTACTAAAAATTAATAAATTATTTAACATAGATTTATATCTCTGTTCACTTCATGTATTACCTGAGTTTTTGTATTTTCATTAGAAACAATGATGACTTGACTTGAAGTACTACCAGTTTTAACAGGAGTAGAAGAATCAAGAGGAGCTAGTGATGGAGGAGGAGGTGGAGGATGATGCTGTAGCACAGGTGGATGTGTAGTTGTTACAACAGTAACATTTGATTCAAGCATATCTCTACCACTGGTGGACGGCAGATTACTAATTTCATCATTTAATATTCTGACTGTGGTACCAGTTGTGTTTAACTGTGATGACTCTGGTGTACCTGTAACAGAGGAAAAGTATAAGCGATAGTTTAAAAAGGAACACGGTATTAAAAATAATACTTATCTGTAATGATTTTTTCTTCATTATTAGATAGTATTACTAATAGAAACAAATATCTTTTAAATAATGTGATATGATATTTTTTCCAGTTATAAGACAGTTTTATTTATTCTTTGTGACATTAAATGCAATACTTTTAAGTGGAAAAAAATGGTATGTAAGTATGAGAATTAACCTTTCCATTTAAATTCTATTTCATGAACTTTATTAAAAGATTTTCTATTAGTGCTTTGTAGGTAAAATTAAAACTGATTCAACCCATAGCTTTAATTATGACAAGAATATAAAATAAATAATCTGGAAGCTGAGTTAGTTAGTCTGTAAATAGAGAAATATTAATTTTGTCATACACTTTATTCCAGCTGATGCTGGGTATGCTTCTAACAGTGATGATGCTGAAAAAGTTTTGAATAACTTAAGTAGTACTAATGAGGTGTAAATAAGCAAATAACTTGTATGAATTGCTCTTTGTAAATTTACGAAATGTAACATGATAAAATTAATAATCCAGATTCTATCAAACTTTTCAAATAACCCTTATTGATGGAAATAAATATATATATTTTAAACTGCATTATAACTTAAAGGTACTCAAAGTCACCTTCAATAGTTCATACTTCAAATGCTCAAGTTAATAATGTACAGGTAGAGTTTCTGCTTTGAAAAATGAAACCATCCTGTTTACTAATGACGAAAAAAATTAGAAATCAAATTGAGTGGTCTGAAGTTACAATCAACAACCAAGCATTATATAATTTACTGAATATCCTAATTATATAAAAAGATAATTTCTACTAACCAGAAAGAATTACAATTTCAGAAGCACTCTGAGTGGTACTAGTTGTTGGTGTAGTTGTAATTAACTGCGTACCAGCAGGCAATACAGGTGGTGGTGGTAAAGACGGCGTTACAAGGCACTTATTTGTAGCAAGAGCATTTATAGCTTCATCTGATAATGGTGGAGGAGCAGGCCTACGTCGGTTCCTGTTAGAAGCAGAAGAACTTCTTGCTCTTTGGGGTGTACGACTTGAGGGCTCATACTCTTGATCTTGTTCACCATTAACTGTACTGCTGCTAGTCATCATCGACATAGGTCGCATCATTTTACCTCTACTCTCTCGCCTTTTAACCTAAGTGCAAAAAAATTTTTGTTTTAATGAAATGAATTTGTTTTCTTCAAGAGGATTTTTATTCACTGTTCACAACACCCATAATAAAAGTTTTTCAGCCGTGGATAGATTTTTAAACTTAATTAAAATTAATTAAAGTAAATATATTTTAAATATTTTTCTGCTGTGTACTTTGGAAACAAGTTAAATGTTACACAAACATTTTTATTTATAAATTTTGATGTGAAATAATAATACATTCACAAATATAAAATATGTCTTATGGCTTGTAAGAACCATCAGAAAGACTGACTTGGATTTTTACGTTCATAAAAAAGGCTGGTTTAACAGAAAATTTCTCTCTAAATGACTGAAACAATGCTTATAAATAAATACAATGCAATATTACATTGCATGTATGTTTAGTATGTTATATAGTACTTTTATTAGCTAAGCTGATCCTGTTTTTTTACATTGTGATACAAAATGAATTTCAAAATCACTACCTTATTAAATCGCTAATTTCAAAACTGTTCACATAAATACAATAAAAAAGATATTTAAATGGTATAATTGTTATTAATGATTTATTTATTAACTATATGTTGTACTCAAATTATGATTAAATTACACTATTACTGTATGACTGTGCTCATATACACAATATCAAATAATCTCTAAAACTGAAAAAAATAAAAGTTACTAAGAGAGTTTTCTTTGTTAGTATTCACTTTTTTCCTACAGTAAAATAAAACAATTTAATCTGTCGTTTCTTATTAACTACGATTGATTTTAAAGTAGAACACACTCAAATATCTGTCATATAAAACATGATCAAAGCAAAAAATGAATCTTTCATAAAATCCTACACAAAAACGTTTGCCGGTATCAAGTCAAGGCTATGAGGGGGGCCATAATCTATAACTGATCAAACTATTATAAAAAGATGTTCTTAAAGATTTTATGGTGCTCATGGCAGTGAGAGCTGTTATGACATCACACCAAAAGTAACACCCATATGTCTCCAGCCAAGGTGGATGAAAACGTTGTGTGTGTGTGTGTGTGTACAAAAAACTATAATAGTTGATTACCAATTTTCTATAATACCTCATCATTATCACTGTGATGTGTTGTAGTCTCATCTAGTGACTTTGGAGTTTTTGATGGTGAAGAAGTTGGAGAAGTAGTGTTACTACTAGTAGCAGAACTGCTTCCGCTATCTTTTGTCTTCACTACTGTAGCTGTTGTACTTGTTGGAATGACAGGTGCCTGAGTTTGTACAACACTTACAGGAGGTTCAGGTTCTTTTTTAATAACAGATGGTGGTGGAGGCGGTTGCACTGTTGTGTTAACAGTTGTGGGTGTAGTTGTAGCTTGTATGTTTTGTGGCTGAGACTGTGGTACAGGCAGAACTGGAGCAGGTGGAGGAGGAGCTGGTCCTTTATCATGGGAAAATCTTCTTTCTAGAACATCAGGTTTCCTTACTACCTGCTGAAACAAAAAAGAAAAATAATACATTAGAAAAAAAATTACTTTTACTCAACAGCTCTAAATAGCTTAATTTTACTTAATGGACACATCTTTTCAGGAGCAACAAAAATAAAAATTACATCATACTGACCATCTGCAGTGGCCCAACCACTTGAAAAATAATTACATTTAATAAATCACAGAAACTGTATTAATCTATTTTCACAATATTTATTTTTAACCACATTCCATGATTTTGTATTTTAGTTCAACTGCCACCATTGCTGCCTAAAATAATTCAGTCCATGAGCAAGTGTCTTGCATGACAGAAAGTAGAGGAAACATTAATTATAGTTTTGATTCATTACGATTGCTGTATGGTGGCAATCTGATTAATCTATTTAAATATTCCAACGAATATATAAATGGCACTCTGGCAAAACAAATTTTAACAAGCAGTATTTTTTAATCTAAATCTACATAAACTTATTGTATTACACAAACTATTTTAGCATTAAAATTAAACAAAGCAATTTCTTTGGAAATTATTGATATATGTAATAATGAGCATTATGAATATGACCTTGTTTATTCTAACCCTGTTTTTACCACACAGTTTGAATTTGTGTATTTCTTTCTTAACTGTTCTTACTGTAAATATCTTTTCTTCACTATATTTAATACACCTAATAGAAATGATGGTACTTACGTATTAACGCCATCGCAGCTACAGCTACTTTAAAAACAAAGTAGTCAATCAGATTTAGGTGGAAAATGGGCCAATATAGAGTTTAACATAGATTCAAAACAGTCTCTTTATTAATTTTAATAAATGATTATTTATATTTATTTACTTTATAAATATAATTTACCAAACTTAACCTTCGCTTGCTAACCTTGACTAATTAACAGGAGTGTTTTGATTATTTAAAAATAATTGCAATAATTACTGAATTTATTAAAAAAATACTCAAAAAATTACGGTGTTAATTAGTCAAGGTTAGCGAGCGTAAATTAAGTTTGGTTAAATTATATTTATAAAATAAATAAATATAAATAACCATTTATTAAAATTAATAAAGAGACTGTTCATTTTCCACCGAAATCAGATTGACTTCTTTGTTTTTAAATAAAGCTGTAGCTGCGGTGGCGTTAGTACCGAAATGATTACTCAAATTTTCATAAATTTCACTTATTCCGCAGGTACCGTAAGTTTTATAATTAAAACTCTACAAAGAGAACAAGTTTTCCACAAGACAATGTTATCAGATTATATGAGTATTTATGAAAAAATCTGCTCATACCATTAGAGCAAGTGGCAGCAAAGGAATGTTTTGAAAAGGTTAACCAGTTACACTTGACGGAAAAATATTTTTAACACATAACATTCTTTCTACCATAAATTAAAAATAGTTTATTTAGTTTATGATTAATGATGAAGATGAACTCTTAAAACATTCTATACTCAGTAGTTAATAGAGTGGAATAAAAAAAAATCATTATGTACATGATGGTAATGATAAATTCAGTGACTCATATAAATTTTATTTTTATTTTTTGAATATAAATTCCACTTAAAATAGTTTATTCTTAAAAAAACCACAAATGCAAAATATTCGGAAATAAAACCCCACTGTACAAAAAAACTCCCTTTAAAAGCACAAGGGTAAAGACAGATAAATCAAAAATAAAGAAATAGGTTTCTAATGCTTTTTTCAGTGGAAACTTTTCAATGATATCAATCAATCTTTTTGTATTTATGAACATAGTTTAAACCCCATATTTTGGCTTAACTCCTTGTTTTTTACTGGACTGTTCCCCCTATCTCTCATTGACAAAATATTTAATCTAATTTCTAGATATTAATAATAAGTTTACTAGTATTGCTAACAATATTATTAATAATAATATATTATTAGTATAAAGGAAAAACCATGATCATTCAATAACAATTTAAGACAACTTACAGCTTTCTTTTCGTTTTCATCTTCCAGTGTTGGAGTGGTTGGTGTTGGTATTAAATCTTCACTGGTCTTTTGTTTCTTACACTCTACATTCTCCTCCTCAGCCTCTCTTTTGACACCTTCCACTTCGTCAGTAACTATCACAAAAACAAAAGAAATACAGCTAGTAGTGTAAAAAAATGTATATCTTAAATTAATTAACTAATATTAACTAACATATTTAATTAATAAACACTTTACATACAAAAATTAAAGTAAAGAAATTTTTAAACAAACTAAAAGAATGATAAAGTTCACGAAAATCTCTTGTAAATAGTGATCTACATATTATGGTATTTTGGATTAATTCATTTTGTATGATAAATGAACAAGGTACAAACTGCAAGAAAAATCAAAATAAGAATATAAAAACAAGAACACCAAGAATCTTGGTTAAGAAATATACTGAATGTTTGAAAATTCAGAGCAGAAAGAAAAATAAGTAACAAATGGCAACTTACGTTTAAGGTCAGTGTCACTTTTTAGTGAAGATGAGTCATCTTCGCCATTGTCTAGATCCAGAGGCAACTGCGACGTGCGATGCTCCTGCACAACATATTAAAACAGATATTAGACATAAATTTAAAAAATTTAATATTATAATAAAAAATAAATTAACCTTCACAGAATTCAAATGCTATATCTCTCAGTCTTTAATTTTATAATTTTTAAATAAATTTCCAATTACCAATTAAAACGGTGATGTGGTGAATAAATTTATTAAATGGTAGTACTTTAAGAAATACAGCTAAATTAAAAAAAAGAATGAAGAACAATTTATTTTTTCTTTATACGTTATGACCACTGTATAAAATAAATTACTTTAAAAATAATTCAACATCACCAGAAACAGTTCAAATAAAAGGTAAGAAGATTCACCTACCTATAGTGTGCTTTCAGAGTTTTTACTCCATAAGCAGCAATCAAATTTTATAAATTACACATAATTATACATTTTTTGGTTAATAATGTGGTTTTTCCCAAATTTTTAAGTTTAATATTATTTGTTAAACTTAAATATAGAATTTGATATAATTATAGAATTGTGTACAGACTGATGATGCGAGATCCAACAAAAGTCGACTATTGGTATTTTTTTTTTTCTTGGACACTGTGTTTTGGTGGTTAAGTTGTTATTTTTGAATATATATAAAGCTTAATTAATTTTACACAAATACCACATACATATTTGCATCAAATTAATTTAGCCCTAAATTTTTTTTATTATTTAAAATTTTATGTAAATAATTAGAAGATTAAGTTGGCATGAAAACCTATATCTATATGAATTATTTCTAATCAAAAATATATACATAAAAACAAATTAAAAGGTTTCTAAGCTTGACTCATTTACAATTCCTAAACTTTAATTCCTAAATATATATATATATAGTATATATATATATATACTATATATATATATATATATATAAATTCCTAAATTATAATTCCTAAACTCTTCAAGGTAAGAACATATCAAAATTCACTTTTCTTGAATCCAATAAGCAATTTATCTAGACAATACATATAATAAAATTTATACATTATTTTCAATCATGTTTCACTACTATTTTAATGAATATACAAAATCTATTCTAAATCTCTGAATATTATAATTTAACATACGGTTGGTTCTGGGATCTTAGATAAACTACATTCAAAGTTTACAAAAATCCATTAACGGCATTCTCATGTACAGCAAGTTAACCTTAAATAATTATCAAATAAAAACATTTTTAACTGTGGATTTGATAGAATATTATTTTAAGTCCTAAAATTATACTTCATTTCCATTTTTATACCTAACAAGACTACATTATTAAATCAATCTTCTAAAATTCATTATTTAAATGAAAACTGCATAATGTGCATCTTTTTAACTAATACTTTAAAAAAGAATCTTTAAATGATGGATTTAATAAGATTTTCTAAAAACTTTAACCGATTTTACACATAAACTATACAGTTATAAAAATACAACATATATATTTTTTTTCTGTGAAAAAATAATTTATATTTATTCTTTTTCACAGCTAGAATGTTATAAAGATGACCACTACGATGTAAAAATAAAACAGTTAAGGCTACACAAAAACATGCATAATAAGCTTCATCAACATAATCCTAAAATATAACATATAGACTATGATATAAAGAACATATCATTCCATGGCGAGAGACTGTTTACATTTCTTTTAGGTATACATTTAGTTATAACTATGGAAAAAAGAATAAACACATTCAGTACGCAAATAACAATTTACAAAGCAATTGTAACATTACTCAATTTAATAAATAACTGAAATATAAAGATGTGTTGCGTTACAGCTTCACAAATATTAAAAAAAAGGGTGACTATTATTGCTATCTAAACACACAAACAGATACACATAAATAATAAATGAAACAAAAACTGTTCAGTCCAACATAAAATTTAAAATCTAAGGATAGTACAAAAATAAAAACACTGAGCACAATTAATGGAAATTATGTGCGGATTCATAGGAAAAAAAAGATCTGCAGTGAAAGTATTAGACAGAAATGGCAAAAATAAGTTTATAACTAAGGAAAAAAGGAGGTAAAGAAGTTGTGAGGATTTAATACATGTTGGTCATGAGTTAGTTATGTTACCTGTAGTGTAGTCAAGCTGACATTATCAGGAAACTCGTCAGAGTCGACGCATGCACAAGCAAACATTAACATTAACATAACATCACACATTCCACTAATGTAGTTCCATAATATAGTAGATGTTGGCTCTAATTTTTACCATTCTTATAATACAAATTATTTATCTCAGAAACTCAAATAAAACAATTAAAAAAAGTTTTTAACTAAAAATAACGTAACTGATACAAATTTACATATTTATTTAACACACAACACAACATATGAATTAATTATTCAATGCTTTAATTATTTACTAGTTTATCTTGTCATTGTTTTAGAAAAAATAATCAGCATTCATCAATATTTTCAATTCAATTATGGAGTAGGTGAACAGTTCATTGCTTAATTATATTTGGACTAGTTTCAAAATATGTAACAAGAACAGATGAAGCCTACTTGTACTGATAAAATTAATTTTGACATGTTAAATAATAATTTTAAAATTTGTGATTGGTTAAATGTTTATGGTTATAATTAACTTCCTTTTGATTGTTTTTGGATATTTAATCTAATGAACTTGATAAATGTGAACAGCAAATTTTTGTAACAAAAAGGTTAAAAAACCACGGTTAATGAGTCAATTATTAGAACACATTACAATGGAATACAAAAGTGTTTTACACAAACTATTACGTAAAGACAAAAATAATATAGTAGGCCACGAAAAGAGTTTATAAAAATAATTTAATTAATAATATTAAAAATAGAAGAATGATTATTATATTTATTTTTTACGGTTTATTCTAAAAACAGTGGAGATTGATAAATTAAATTAGTGATCAACAGTCAAATGGTAGGGAACGTACAAGAATTCAAAGTGGTGGTAAAATATTCAAATCTTCTATTGACATTGCTAATCCTTTGAAAGAGTATTTTTTGGATAGTGTTGTAAAGGTGAAAAAGTCTATTGATGATTCTTTTGGCTATGTTGCTAAGTTAAAAAAAATTCTGAAAATGCTACAAATAATTCCTTTTTTACATCCAGGTGAAAATACTGAAATTCTTAACATTTTTAATAGTTTAAAAGCAAACAATTATTGTGGTTTTGATAACATCTCTAATATCATTAAATCTGTAATCCTGAGCGTAGTTGATGTTCTTTCATTTTTATTTATTTGGTCTCTACAGGAATTTTCCCATAAATATTAAAAACAGGAATTGTTGTACCAATCCCAAAGGGAAGTATTAGAAAAACCCTAGGCCTATAACTTTGCTTTCTATTTTTTTTTCTCTAAAATACTAACAACGTTGGTAAGCATGGATTTCTGAATTATTTATATTAGTGTTTTTAGCAAAAATCGATAGTTACTTGGATAAAATTAGTAGTGAATCTGCTTTATTGTTATGTAAATTATATTTATAGTGATTTAAATGATAAAAACTTTGTAAATAGCCTTTTTATAAATGTTTCTAACGCATTTGACTCAGTTGAGCATGAAATTTTGACTGAAACATTAAAATAGAAATTAAGAAGAATTGCTAATAGTTGGTTTAAGAGTTACAGGAGCAGTAGAAAACAGCATGTAAAGATAAACAATATTAAAAACCATACAGTAACTATTAAAAATGTATTAAAACTATTAAATCTGGTGGTTCCACAGGCTCAGCCCTTGAGCCAATTTTGTTTCTAATACATTTGAACAGTTTTTGTGATGGGATAGTTTATAGTGAATTGGTGGCCTTTCCAGATGATATTGGTTTGGTTTATACCAGTGGTAGTTTAGACATTAATAGAAATACAATTGTGGAGAATCTGGCAGCAAATAGGTTTTGATGTAATAAAAACGGAGTGGGTACAAATCATAACAAAACAAACTTAATGAATTTTTCTGTAAATAATTGTAAAAATGTTTGTTAGTTCTAAATGTTATGTTGTAAATGTTTATAAATATTTAGGTTTAATGTCAAGCAGAAATTAAAAATATTCTCAACACGTTTCGTTGGTAAGTAAAAAATTATTACAAATTTAGAATTTTATATTTTATTCACCAAATGTGTACAGTAAATATAAGTAAAATAACATACTTTTCCCTATAGTAATACTCAGAAAAAATTAGTTCAAACAATATTATAAAGATAATAATATAAGGAAAAGAAAAGATGAGCATAGTTTTCCATTATTTTGTGTTTTACAGATTCTTCCCTTGAGGCACTTATATATTTTTACAGTATTGAAGACGTGTTTTCAAAAAAGTGGCAATTTTAATATAATTTATAAAAAAGCAAGGATTTTGAGTTATAAGAAGAATAAGTTTTTTTCAAAAACTCAATGTAAAATATTTAATCGTACTGAATATTTATTTCCTACAATTTATAAATATATACCATTGGAAAAAATTAAGTGCTTTAAGAAATTTGCTTTTTAGAAATGAAACTGTTGAATTCTTATTCAATTTTAAATATGATATTTAATGTCTCATATGAGTTTATCTGTCACTATAAGCAACTGAAGTATAATATTGAATATATACTGACTGTAACCAATCCTGCATTTGCTCCATTCTCATACAGGTTTCTCCTTTGGAGAATTTTTTTTTGTTTATTATAATAATTTGTTAATGTAATTTTTTTTCATCTTTAAGAATTATACTTATTGTTTTGATACATGAATATAAGTCGTTAAAATATTAATGAATTTAAAATGTTGTATTATCTATAAAATAATATGATTTTTTTTAAATCAATGTTAATGTTTAGATGTTTTCATTTTATAAAGTTAAGTTACACTGTGATAAATTTTTTTCTTTATTTTTTCTTAAATGTAACCTACATTACTTTAAAATATACATTACAACTAAGATATATAAAATGTTGGATTATTTTTTAATATATCTGCTAATATGAGTAACAATCAAAGAAATTAGACATCAGCACTATTACATTATTCATATTTTATGAAAAAATGTAACTTTAAATTACTCAATTTTATCAATAATGATGATTACAATTTATTTTAATTAACACTGCAAAACTGAGAATGAAAAGAACATTGCATAAAGAATAAATAATACTAAATGGAAGGGATATATGGATACTCCATTGAATAGGTTGATTTTTAAAATGTAATTTCTTACGTAATAACATATCTTTTAACATCTATACTATATAATTACAAGAATAACAATTAATGTAATATTTATTATAGCTTATTCAGTTAGCATAGTTCAAGTAAACAAACTGTACATACAAGTGTTCAGGTGGCCAATTCACAAGCATCTACTGTAAATCCTGATGCATATAAAATAAACTGCATGACGTTAATATTCAGTAACCACATGCTATTATATTTTTAATTTAAATAGATTAAGACATTTTATTTGAGTTTTTTAAGTTATGAAATTGCCAATTGTCCACTAACAGTAAAATTTCACTAATATCTTAGATTAAATTTCTATGATAATAAACAAATAATAAATTCAATTCACTTTTTGTCATCTTTTTTTGTGAGAAATCTGTAGTTTTGTCAGTAATAAAAAGATACAACTGAAGGCTCAATTTGGATTTCTATTATATTATCCAATTCACAATAATTTGGTTCAATAGTATCCGTTACATGTTTTACACAGTTTTTCAATTCCTGTTGGCTTGTTTTTATCGATGGCTTTTAAGCATAATTTTTTAACATCAGATATTATAAAAGCAGTATTTTCTGACACCATATAACTTTTGATTTGACCCCAAATTAACTAACTGGGTTTAGTACAAAATGATAGGGAGATAATAGAAGTATGGTTTTGTCACTGGATATTGTTAACTCATCAATTTTATGTAAATTAAAATTATGTTTAATACACAAAACCCTTTGCAATAATTGGACCTTAAGTTCATCCTCTTTAAAAATCACTACTTTTGAATTAAGAGACATTTTGATATCATTCTTTTTACACAACATGCCTGAAATTATTTTCTTTTTACATGAATGATAAGGGGCGTTGTGTCTAAGACAATAATCAAATTATCTTCCAGAGGAGGTAATATATCAATAAACCATTTCTCAATAAATAAAATTCATGTACTTTTTTTTTAAGTTGAAATCATCAACTTTTTCTTCAATTGATTTGTGGGGTTTTATTTGTTTTAGGAAACCATAATTCATTAGTAGATTCAAACTCGTGAATCGCATTGTACACTGAAGCAGCACAACTTCCACTTACGTTAGCAGTTTATTAACAATATCTGAAATCAACACCATTGGATTATTCTGTAATCTTTTTAAAACCATTTTGCTTTTGTAACCATTTAAAATGATTTTTCCCCATGAGACAAGGGCTTTTATCATGGCCTTTCTTTCTAAGGGAATACCAGTAATCACACACTATTATTGTAATAGATTCAACACCATGTTGAATCTGTATCAAACATGGTGTCAAAATAATGGTATAACTTAAGCTGTACAGACACAAATCTAGGATTACACTACATTCGCATTCCAGTAAATTAAAAAAAAATTAATGTTATTTAAAAACTTTAAATAACATTAGAATAAATATGTAAGTAACACAAACACAAAAATTGAACACGAGAACAAAAGAGTGATCATATGAAAAGATCAAAGATTTTAATAGAGCTGATAAGATATAACTGTTTGATTACAATGACTAATATATGACAAATTAATTATATGGTGATTATATAGCAATATAGTATACAAAATGATTATAGTGTTGTGTGTAGATATGGCCACATTGTGAATCGGCACTAATGCAAGGGACGTGACTCAGCAGAATTATGACAAACTCACTCACATAAAGGCAATGCTTGTTTGTTCTTCACTCTATAAGCTGAATACAGTAAAATTAAGAATCATTATAACAACAAAATTATTAAGTTCAATACTAAAACATTCTCTCATATTGGTTTCAACAAACAATACAGAGTCTGAAGACGAAAATAAGAAATAACAGATATATCATCATATGTATACAAATGATGCAATTTGTATGCAGCCAAGGAATTGATTTATATATTCAATGATATCCAGAATATAATTAATAATATACTCAATAAAAATGTTTAGTAATGTTTTTAAATGATCTTCACAAACTAAGTATTAAATTTGTAGTTAAAATGTTGAATATTATTTATATACATTTTTAATTTATATACTGGTATATGTAAAAAAAAGAAATTTATATGTAACATAATAAACAATTTTATGTAACTTATGTTGATTTAAATAATTTCAATAACTAAACATAAACATATGACTTTTTTTTTTTAAGTCAATGAATGATGGGAAAGAAATAATTTTAAAATAGTTTTTTTATATATTATTTATTTTACCCAATTATATATATATATATGTCAAGATCATTGTAATTTAACCTGATAAAATTATTAAACAATCTAACAATTACAATTTCTTATAAATAAATACATATATATTTTTTAGCACCTAAAATTCATAATATAAAAACAGAAATTTATGAGACACAGAACTAACTAATCTACAAAATGTAAATAAAATAAATTAGTTTTTTAGTTAGTTATGTCATGCACCAATCAGTAAAAACTCATTGTCACAATCTGAAATTACTACTAATAAAAAATATTATACATTAAAAAGTCAATATACTTCTCAACAACGTTTAAAGGTTTTTTTACTTAAAAAAAAAAAAAAAAACAAAAAAACCGTCTACATACTATTACTACACATACTCCGTCACACAAATTCTATGTTTAACAATAATACAACAAAAAACTTATTAACTAGTAAATATGTCAAAATACAGTAATTATGAACAAAAATAAAAGAATACAGCAGAAAAGAAAATCTGTTAATACTTGGATGACTAAACCCGCACAAAGGTAAGCACATGTAGTTTGCATTGACTGAGCAAAATAGTTGAATTAATTAAATAAATGTCACATTTCCTAGTTATTAACAGTTCCTCGGTAACTCTTTTCATTGCATATAATTAGTATACATAATGAATAAAAATTATACTCGCAATTTTTTTTTTGGTGATATAATTGTAATTCAAACATAACAAATTTCAGTCAATTCAAGATATTATTAGTAAATTATTTCTTGTACCACACAGCGTTGAAGCAAACTTTCTAATTTGAAATCTACAAATGTTTGGTTCATTAAAATTATTTTATTTTTAAATTTGTTAACTAATATTGCCATAAAAGACAAGATTATTTATTTATTTAAGCTTTATATATGATAAAACACTGCAATTTTTAATTAAATCAAATACTACTTGGGTAGAATTCCAAATGTAATAAAAAAGGAATGCTTACAGAAGCCAGTTAATTGTGAAATCCCTATAATTTGATTTTAAAGTATAGAAGAATATACAAAAAAAAAACATAATAAATGAATAAGATGGTTACTAACTTTTATTTTTTAAATGTAATAAAAAAAAAAATCAGTAACTGGTATGAACCTGTTCCAAATAGTTTACTTTTGTTGATAATATAATCGTTCCTAGTAAATCAAGTATAGAAATCATTGTGAAATACAGTGAAAGAGAAGTGGGGTAAACATAAAGATGTTAAACACCAGTCTGCAACAACCAAAGCTCACGCAAAGTTATGTACAACCAATGAATATGTGAAAATGCTAACGGGTATATAACTAGTGAAGAATGGAGATGAAGCAAACACAAATCAGATGAAAACGTTTTCCTTAAGTGAATTAATATTTTTATTACTCTGTATGTAGTACCTTCATCAACATCTTATTTAATTGTTACACATAAAATACCATATTTATTCGAGTACCCCCACACTTTTTTTCTTGGAATTTGAGAGAAAAAATAAGGGTGAAACACAGCCTTTAGCCAGGATAATTTATGTAAACGTTTTCTTAGAAGTACCTAAATTCAATCACATCAATATAGTTACATTAGGCTTTTGTTTATCAATACCGGATGCCGCTTATACAGAATACATCCTTTATTATTAACATCCTGTTCATATTATCGATAGGAACGAAGTTACGGTATCTTTATAAAACTGATTCATTCTGATGCTCAGTTTTATAAAACTGAGCATCTGGTTTCAATGACACTACAGCTACAGTAACAGTTATCCATCGTCATCTTGTCTATTCCCCATAGTCATTGTACTGTTTGTATATGTGGACGGTTGTGTGCATTTTATCTGTTTATCTTGTAAAGTTTAATATGGTGATTTATTTTAATTACGGCATTAAAATTAGTTCAAAAGTACAGCATCTACGATCTTTTACAGTAAATGAAAAACTGCACGTTATAGAAGCAGCTGAAAAAATTGGAAATCGGGCGGCAGGAAGAAAATTTGACATAGATGAAAGCTGCATTCAAGACTGGCGTAGGAAGAAACAACTTCTGGTAAAAGGCACTGGTAATAAAAGGGCTTTTCATGGTTTAAAACCAAAATATACAGACATAGAAAAAGAATTGTATGACTTAGTTATGGAAAAAAGGAAATTCAGTTATGCTGTCATGACAGAAATGTGTCAATCATATGCTCGTGAAATCGCTAAATCATTGAATAATGTTGATTTTAAAGCAAGCCATGGATGGCTAACACGATTTTTTGCACGAAATGATTTGTCAATAAGACGAAAGACGACCATTTCCATTTCTGAACGACTTCCAGATGCTTATGAACAAAAAAATATTACATTTTCACAAATACATAATAAATCTTAGAAAAGGTAAAGGCTATTTGCCTTCTCAAATAGAAAACGCTGATCAAACCCCCGTATATTTTGAAATGCCATTTGACACAACTGTGTCAAATGTTAACAATTCCGATTCGCACTGTGTCCGATTCACACTGGTGGTAATGAAAAACAAAGGTGTAGTCTAATGCTTTGCATTACTTTTGATGGATCAAAATTACCTCCATACATTATTTTTAAAAGAAAAACTCTTCCTACCGTACAGGTAAATGGAGTTATTATCAGTGCACCAGAATGAGGTTGGATGGACAAAACCTTAATTTTAGACTGGATCAGGTGTGTGTGGCAAAAGCGTTCAGAAGATTTACTTAATAAAAAAAAAATACCGGTATGCTAGTAATGGATAGTTATCGGGGGCATACGACTGATAAAGTGAGAGACATTTAAAAAAAGGGTATGACAGACCAAGTAATAATTCCAGGCGGATTGACATCTCTATTGCAATCACTAGATGTCTGCGTTAAAACAACTGTACAATAAATGGATGGCTGATGAAAATTTCTTTCTCACGCCTACAGAAAGAATCAAACGCCCAGATTTTAACCAGATTTGTGTTTGGATAAAAGATGCTTGGGAAGGTATTTCTTCCACAAAACTAGTAAGGAAAAGTTTTAAAAAATTCAGAATATCTAATGAACATCTAATGAATATCTAATATTTGTGGTGAAGACAATCACCTTTGGCAGACTACCGGTAACTCTTCTACAGACATTAACAGTGACAGTGATTAATTAAAAATAAAATCCAATATTAAAAAGTGCATTGAAATGATCCTTTTCAACATGATACTTTCTTTTCACTTTACTGGCCTACTAATTCTGAACCAAACTTGAACTTAAGGTAATTAATTATTAATGTAATATTAATATTGTAATTTAAATGAACGAATTAAATGCTTTACTTTCTGGGTATTTTCGTATTTACGCATTTTTTTATCATATCTGTTGCACTTTAAAATACCAGTATATAGTAATCGAGGTGCAGGACTTATTTGGGGGTGGGGTGTACTCGAATAAATATGGTAATTTACGGTAAATAATGTAATCTCTGTAATCTAAGCTAGGAAATTAATATTTTTAAAATTAGTATTCAATATAGAACCAAAACATGTAAGCACTTCATTAGTATTTATAGGTTCAACACTTTCTATGAAATTTAATTTTATTAAATCAAATTTCTTTTAATATTCCCTTGAATGTAAAATTAGCAAGTTCTGCCAAATTAAACTAATTTAGCGCATAACTATGAAGATACTTTGTTAACTAGTAGTTATCCATCTAGTGTATTAGTTGCAGAATTACTTTGCAGAAGTAACATGTATTAAAGAACTTAGTAAAATAAATGCAAACTGAATTAAGATTTCTTGATTTATTACAAATTTATGATTCCTGCTCTGATGGAGAATTTTTTATTATTTTATTTTAAATTTATGTATTTTATTATTTTCATAACTTCTATTCATTATTTAATTACATACTAAATTATTTTCTTAATATAACTAATTCAAGACAAAAGCATTATCATTACAATATTAAATATGTAAATGAAATTCATAAATTTTACAAAATAAATTTGTTTAATTTTTTTTGTAAAAAAGATAAATAAATAAAACATTATTCTTCAAAATTTAAATATAAAAAGTCTGGATATAGTTTTTGCCAAGTATACCTTTCAAAACTCATGACTAAATAATTCTCATTTTGAACAGTGTAAATAATGCATTAACTATAGCACTATGAACTGCAACAGTAATTTCTCAGAAAAAACAACCTAATGAGTCGGGTGAATAATAGCATAAAATAATGTTACACAAATTCATATACTACATGAATAAATGTGATCATTTTAACTGTTTGTTTAATAAATCAGATTCCGATGGTTAATGGTGCACTCAAACCTTAAAATTATAATGTCTGTGATGAAATTTAGTGAAAGGAAAAATAAAGTGATGTGGAAAAGCAATTCACGGAAACCAAACAAGGCAAAAAAAGCTTTTATGGAAAAACTCTAGAAGAGATGAGAGTTTACATATTAAAGGACTGCTTTCTCAGAGGAGAGAAAGCAGTCCTAAAATCTAAGATTTTAGAAAGCAAGTGGCTTGTTAATGGTCAAAACTTAACCTGTTTAATAGTCTTGAAACAAGACTAACAGAACAATGGAAAGATGAGGAAAACAATCAAGAATAGGTTAAGTTTGCTGTTGAAATGAAGTGTAAAACAATTTTTTCATTAAAAAAATAGACAGGATAAGGAATGATAAACAATAATGACCAAGTTTATTTCCTGTTTGAGAACTGAGGAAGTATAAGAACACAAAAGAAAATGAAAGACGAAGATCATAACATAGAATATTCAATTTAGATGTCAATAAAAGCCGTTAATACAGTACAGACCCATTTCTGACTAAAATAAATCATGTATAATGTATCTCAAATTTAAATTCATCAAAACAAATTAACAAAATGTTTAACTGTTTCTACATACAATATCAGAATTACAAAATTAAATACCACACAATCAACTACTAGCAGAAACTTATTAAAAAAAAAAAAAAAAAAAAAAAAAACATTCCTACCAATAAAATTAATTTCCAGTAAGTAAAACACTACCAATTAAAAGAAAACATAATCATGGAATATGTGTGACTTAAATTATAGGGCTTGCCTAAAAAGAGAAAAAATGTCCAGAACAATGAAGAAAATAGTTCAATAAAACGTGCTGAAATGAGATCAAGCGAACAAGGTACTTTATGGTATTATTCACAATTTATTATCACTCATACCAAAAAAAATCAATAATACCAACTTACAACATTATTAATAATAAGTCTAGTCTAAGCTTAACAATAAAAAAGAAAAGAACATTTCCATTAGTTTAACATTACTATCTAAATACTAATTAGTACGTAATACGAAATTCTTTGTCACAGGGTGGTTATTTATTTATTTTTTTTAATTTGTACATATGCATTTTGGATAACCTTATCTAAATTTAAACAATAATTACTTTTTCTCTTACAAACCTGCAAGCACATTATATCAAGTAGATAAATAAAATCCAAATCACATTCTTACAGAAAGGTACTAGTTTGAATTGCATATCAAAAGGAACCTGATACTTTCTAAAAAAAAATGCGCGCGCACACACATACACATACTAGTGTGTGTCAACTTTTCCAAAACCAAATAAACACACGTTACATAGAATTTACAGTTCAATCCATAACAAATTCTGAACATATATAACTGAAACTTACATGCATTACTAAAGAAAAATTCACCTATTATAAAGTAACTGACAATAGCAAATGTATAAAATATGCATACATATGTTTTAGACATAATCAAATTACAGAAAAATACTATTTCACTTTTATTGTGCAAGCAAAATTTAAGAACTGATACAGTAATATTTTAATTATTAACAATTCTGATACATTATTAGTAGTAAACACTTAAAAAAA
This sequence comes from Lycorma delicatula, assembly GCF_047948215.1. Lineage (NCBI taxonomy): Eukaryota > Metazoa > Arthropoda > Insecta > Hemiptera > Fulgoridae > Lycorma > Lycorma delicatula. Next base: position 64,339,286 of record NC_134459.1, on the reverse strand, counting down.
AAGGTAAAATGTTTTCTATGTAATTTATTTATTTAGTTGTGTGGGGACAGAATCCTTTGAAGGTTTTCACATCCTCATGATTTCGAAGGACTTATAATGAAAAGCAAATATAATAGATAAAAATATACCAAGGTTGCATTGACCACTGTCTGCAACTTAGTATTTCTAGATAAAACTGCTGAGGCTAATTAAAATTAAGAAGTAAAAATATATGTATAAATTACATTGATTAAAAGAAGTATAAACTTTATATTTTAAACTTGGCAAATGTAAAAAATATACACATTTTTGATAATTTAATGTAACAACTGACAATGCTAAATCAATAGCATGATATTAATTTTTTTCTCTATAAATAACTAACTCTCCAGCACTTACTAGGTATCAGTTCTTAATCTTTCTCTTTTTTTTAACACAGATAGAAAGTTTTAATAGTTGTCATGGAAGTAATCGCATTAAGCTACATAAAATGGAAATCAATAATTATTACACAGATTTATTTTGTGAATTTAATCACAGAATAACAAACAGAGATAAAATGAAATAATTATGATAAACTTTCACATTAAACTTTCATAAAAGTAAAATACAATGAAGTTTAATTTTTAAAATGATGCTAGGGATGTTGTTAAAGGCAATAACAAAATTTATATCATGCTTCTCATCATATATTTATGATTAAGAAATTAAATAAATTCTCAATCCAAGAGCATGCAAGCATGTAAAAAGATTTTAAAACATATATTACAGTACAACAAAATATAAAAAAGCTTAAGAGAATATTTCAAAGTTCATCATGGATGAAGAGAGCATTTTTTAATGACAATTACAGTAAGAACCTGATTTATACTTACCTACACGCTGATACTGTTCCCTATGCTTTTTCTGTTTCCTACTACCACGCAGCTGTTAATTATAAATTGAAAGCATGTAATCAAAGCACACACACGCAAACAATAGAGATAGACAGAATGATAGATAAATATATTACATTATCATTTCAGAAAAGCAATCACAAACTTTGAAGCAAAAAGATCATATGCATTGTATAATCTTCATTATTTAATAATTACTTTTATAAATAAAAAATATATCCTAAATTCAAATAGCCAACCAAACCATTCATTACGATTATGAATTGTTTAACACCCTAAAAACAACCAAATCTATTCTTTATCATATTCCAAACCAAATTGGACATAGTTAAATCAAAGTTAATGAGTTTAAAAAGGTATTTTGAAATAATATTCAAGAATAGTACCAAAAGCAGACAATATAAAAAACTTATTTTTTTTAATTAAACACTATTATAAACAAAACAAAAAATGGCAAAATAAAACTAGAAAAACTGTCAATATAATTTTGTAAGTGAAATAAAAGAAAGGATTCTATAGAAGAAATCAAGAAACAAGAAAATAGTAAAAATAAAGTAAGTATCCACCACCATTTTATAAATTAATAATAACATAAATAAAATAAAATATTTTATATAATACAAACCATTAAGAATACAAAACCATTCTTTTAAAAAAAACCTAAATGATTTCATAATCAAAATATATTTATATAAATATTTTTTGGTTCGCTAAAAAAAAAATTTACATCAGTAGGAACAGTGATGAAAATACAAAAATGGCACAGTGAACTGTCATTTAAAAAAAATTGATACAGTAAAACCCCAATAATTCAAAGAAATGGGTTAATGTTTGTTCAGATTAAGCAAATTAATCAGTCACATGGTGAAAATATGACTGATGAATGAAATCTTAACAAAACAATGATCTGAGGTCATCAAAGTAAATTCATGACATTAAATGAAATTATGTATGATGACATGCAAACTAAAAGTACAACTGATCAAAGTGACACTTGAAACACAGTACCAATGATTTCACACAGTCAAAGCTAGCACCATTAGAAGTAACTCAGAGTTATGTTTAACTTCATACAAAGGGTATGACCAACATTATATATTTATGAAATACCTGAAAGACATTGAAGCAACATCCCATATGTCTGATCTTTAAGAGAAGAATTTGGCAAGTTTCTTTTGTAGACAAATCTGTTGATTTGAATGCACATGTAGTGTAACTTAAAAAACTCCTTTGCATCTCTTTTGTCATTTAAAATAAATTACTTCAAATGACTGAATACAGAAACATTTAAAATATTTAAATAGACTAATATAATATGGCTGAAAAATGTTGTGTCAGCACCTTACTTGGTTTAATTACATTAATGAATTGGTGTATGCAATTAAGTCGATGAGATATAATCAATTTCTGTCACAATATAAAAAAAAAATAAAGCTTTCACTTAATAATAATAATGTCTTCAGATTATCTGAATTTTGGATTGATGCAATTTGGGTACAAGGATTTGTGTAGTTACCAAAACCAGATCTCAAAAGTAGCTGGGAATGGAGTCGAGGTTTTGAGTAGGTGTCAAATCGGTATTATTAAATTAGGTGATTGTTCAGAATTTATTACTTTCCATACAAGAGAACAGACATTCATACCAACCTTGCCCAACTTCATAAACCTCACATACTTAAATCTCATAATGCAACATTTTTTTTAAGTTTATACAATAAGATAAAAATTTGTAACATTTAATTTTTTTTAAATTTAATTTTATACAAGTAGCTTCCTAATCATCAAAAAAGGATTAAGCACATTCAAATTATCCGCTGTACTTTAAATTAAGACTAGTTTAATATATTTGTCAAGGAGCAATATATAACTTGAACATATTGATTCAAACTAAATAAAATCAGCCTTCTTGATGTTAATAAAAATGTTCATGAATAATAAAATTTAACTGAAAGCTACAACATAATGTTAATAATGGTATCACAATTTAAATCTATATAACTTAGAATTTTATTAAAAATCTAATTTTATAAACAATTTTAATAATTGTTTATAAAATTAGATTTTTCTAATTTTATAAACAATTATTAAAAGATATGAAGTATATATTTAAACATAATTTTCTCATAAGAAAAGATAATGAACAAGGTCCTAATCATTCATTACAGTAATCATACTATGCATGGTAAATATTACAGAAGAAAAAGGAATAATAAACATATAAAAAAAGACAAACAAAATAAATATACAAATAATCAGAAAAAGAAGATTGATTTTCTTTCAGCACTTATATAGAATGAATTAAAACAGATTCAACAGATTTTCAATTACCTTTGGCAAAAGAAATTAACAAGCTGGATCCAAGAAATCAAAAAAGATCTAGAAAGAAAACATAAAAGAGGATGAAATTACAGAGAAAAGAGGTGTTTCAGAGAAAATTGTGAAAAATAAAAGTATTCCAAGGTAGTTGAATAAGAGAAATGGTTCAAAGTGGTCTGAGGAAAGGAAAAAAACACCTAACAAAAAGATGAAAGATAAGGAAACAGCAAAGGACAAAGAAATGAAATTGTTAATTTGCTCCTTAGGCAGCCATAACGAAAGAAGGAATATACAGGGTTATCATAAAAGAATGGTGCGGTTTCAGTAATTCATACGAAGATTGTAGGGAAATTTCTAGATGTTATATTGGTATCCCTGGAAACCTCCAACCCAAAAGTTTGTTTATCAGCAGTTGTAACCACAACGTCAGTTCTTGTATTGTTGTTGCGGTGAGTTTAGTGAGTTACTATGTTCTCGGATAAAGACAAAGCAAAGTGTGTTTTATTGATGGCTGAATTAAAATCCGTAATTTTAGTGCATGCGTTTCGACGTGAATTTGGAAGAGATCCACCACACAAAAATAACATAACACGTTGGTTCAAACAATTAGAAGAAACTGGATCAGTTAAGAAACAGAAATCAACCGGCAGACCAAGTGTACCAGACAAAACAGTTGAACTAATTAGACAATCGGCAATTAGAAGTCCTGGGAAGTCCATCCCCTGTCGATGCGTCGTATTAGGTATTCCAAAATCAACAGTTCACAAAGTTTTACATAAAAAACTGAAATTACACGCTTATAAAATCCAGATACTACAGGAATTGAAACCCGATGGTGTAAAATGTTACAATTTCGCTGTTGAAATGTTGGACAGAATAAGTGAAAACGAATCATTTTTAGATGATATCATTTTTACAGATGAAACTACATTCCATGTGAATGGATGTGTTAACAGACACAATTCACTATGGGGCTCTGAAAATCCACACTCAACTATTGAGAAACAATAGTTGTTCTTTAGGCGATTTGCCTAAAGTTAATGTTTGGTATGGTGTGATGAAAAATCGTGTAATAAGGCTGTTCTTCTTTGCTAAAAAAACAATTAATGGAGTTGTGTATCTTGACATGTTAACCAATTATTGCTTTCCTCAGCTGGATGAACTCGAAAACATTCATCAACTTCATTTCCAACAAGATGGTGCTCCACCGCACTTCAATGCATTGGTCACGGACGCTTTGAACGAAAAATTTGGAGATCGATGGATAGGCCGGCAAGGATCCACATACTTTGGCACCAAGGAGTCCAGACCGTAAAAAGTATTGTTTATACACAAAAAATTCGGGACCTAAACCACTTAAAAAAACAGGATTAATGAAGCAATGACAACCATTAACGAAGAAATGTTAACTAATGTTTGGAGAGAAGTTGAGTATCGTTTGGACATTTGTCGAGCGACTAAGGGTGCACATATTGAAATTTATTAATTATGTAAAAGAATGTTAGAGACAACAAATTTGAAAAATAAAAAACATAAACGGTAAGTAATTCTGTTTTAATTTAAACCATGTTCAAAACCGCACCCATTCTTTTATGATAACCCTGTATTATATAAAAGTGCTATTCATTTACTCAGATGAGAATATACAATTAACTAACTTTCATCTCAAGAAAGTAACAAAATATTTCTTTCTAACTCTGAGTACAACCTACAGTTAAGTAAATTTTTGTTCCTATCATCTATTTGTTTACTTCCTTCACTATTTTTAATAACTTCAAGCACAGATTTCTCTCATTTTCTGTATCCACTGCTGTCATGGAGAGATAGGCAGAAATTATAATTATAAAAAACCAATGAATGATGAAAAATTATTGCATAAACTCTTAACTAAATATACTTAAGTAAAATTTTTATTACACAAGCCGATGTAAATAGTAATATAGTATATGAAACTACCCAACCATACATCATTCTCCTCATACATGCAGCAGACAAATCGTCTGCACAAATGATCAAACTAGATATTAAGTCACATTATCCTACATGCAATAATTGAAGAATTTTTCACAAACATGGTATATAATACAAAACGAGTTCCAAATTAATGTATGCAATAGAAATAAAATGCTGTTGCTGCACTCCAACTAGGATAACCCACTAGTATTATTTTCTATGAAATGACAATAATGAATTCGGAATTAAATCACAAGGCAAAATTAATTTTCATAATCTGTATAATTTGTGATTAAAAATATATTCCCACGTTAACTGCTCCATTATTAAATGTTTATAATTAAGAATAATCTCAATATCTTTAGAAATATTTACTTAGAATGAAATATAAATTTTACAATGTATATTCCATACAAAATTATCTAAAAAAAAATTAATTGAGATCAAAGGACATCTTAAAACAAACAGCATAAATATCAATGTATTGTGTTTCCATAATAAAGCAAAGTGAAACATTTATAGTCAGATTTTTTAATAATTACAAGCATTTTTTTAACTTCTTTTATTAATTTTTCAAGCCTGACAACATAAAAAAATTAATAGTAAATTTTACTGATAAGTTAATTTATAAGGTTTTCTTTTATTGTTTAGATGGATAGTTTTATTTAATGAAAAGTGTCTTGTAATGCTAAGCCAGCATTAAATACTATCACACAGAATGTGGTAAAAAGAATTTTGCCAATCAATATTTATTTGATGTTTTCATGAAAAGTAATGGAGAGAACACAATATATATCACACTAGGTGGACTGATTACACCAGAAGAAATGGAATAGTTATGAGATGACCTTGAAGTATTTTGAACAATCATTATCTTTAAGCAAAAATAATCAGTATTTGTAAATTTATGCACGTTCACTGAAATATGTTTAATGCATCAAACCCAAATCTAAAAAAAACTGCTGATCTCAATTTGTTTAATAGATATCTATTTCGAACAATCTAAACCAACCATTACTATATCACCTTAATCACATAATCATTTTTAAAGTAGAAAAAACTTCGTCCATAAAAAGCTACCTCTAATGAACTAGTAAACCATAGTCTTGTACCAGTCTTTCAATGACAGGATTTAATTAATTGTACATTAAATCTTGCACAGAACCTTCATTTTATCAGATACAACACTGATATTGTTTCAAAATACAATTAGCTTGTTACTATTTGAACAAGTCGTGTTAAATAATACCCTTTCATGGAAAATGCAAGCCCCAAAATATGTTCATCTTTACGAGGAAAAATAAAGAAAGAGTAATAAAGTGCTTGATGTTAGTAATAAAATATATATATATTAATAGTTTTTAAATTTTCACAAAAAGATATATAAAAAACAGTTATGAATTAGGTATTATTTTTTGTTAAGTTAATAGTAAAGACATACACAAAGGGAGTGGTTTTATATGTTTTATTTTTGCGGATCAATACAAGAATCAATTAAAAAAGAAGAAAAAAAGAGTATATTTGTTTCTTTTATGCTTTCAGTTGAAAATTTATCATGCAATATAAACTTTGTACATATATCAGTTATAAGCTACTTGATGTGAAACATCAATTTCATTTTTACAACTAATTAACAACCTATATGAATTTAAACAAACAATACATTAAAATTATTTACATAAACTTAATAAAATAACACAACAATGTAAATTAACAATAAATCCATGTACAATATTTACAATATGTAACATCGTATCTTTTAAAATTTACTTTTCCTAAATGACTATTAACTTTTATAAACAAAATTTAACCACCAGTAGGAATAGAAACCAAACATATATTTTTATACTCACATCAGTTTCATCATCTACTAATTCTTCTTCAACAACTTCAGCCTTATACTCTAACAGAAGATCTCTAATGGGTTTTGAATCAAGAGGTCTGTTCACAAAGGGATGCTGAAAATGTTAAAGCAAAACAAATTAATTTTAACACAAAAAAAGTTACGTCCAAGTAAAGCTTCTTTTTAAATTAAAGTTGTAATCATTGCTGTAAATTTTGAAATCATGAAAGTAGTTTACTTTAGCTATTTTTTAAGTTAATTTATATAAATTAATCATATTAGTGTAATGCTTGGCAGAAAATTATTATAAAAATATAAACAATAATGAACTAATCTAATTTTAATTTACCCTCAAATGCAAATGTTCGATAACCTTATTATTTACAAATGAAAATATGGAATCACATGAAATATACATACATAATACACATTTACATAGCTTTCCTTACAGAGTGAAGATATGTGAAAATATTGCACTTTATTCTATAGAGAATATTGATTTGCTGTTTTCTTATGGTTGTAAAGAATGTAAGGATCATGAACAAAAGCCATAGTTGCTTTCACTATGAGTAATGATATTCATTATTTGCCTAACAGTGACAGGATGCTATTTGTGGGGGCTAGAAACGTTTAGGTGGATTTGGCAGGTTAATATGCAACATTATATTCAGCTCAGTAAAGAAAGCAATGGAGAACTCTTTCACTCCAGAAAGCCTAGTGTGGTATTTGTTATTCATCAGCAACTGGTTTTACGTTAGATCATCACCACTAATATGGTGGTACTTAAAATACACATTGAATATTGTAAAGCTAAACCTTTAAAATTTGCAATACACATATAGAGTTTATTTTATTTTGATAAATGCATACCAAAATTACAAACAAGAGGCAAGTGTAATTCCAGTTGTCAAATCACATAGTAAAATCAACACATTTTGTTAATTTTGAATATAATTTAAACAATTAAAAAATAGTACTTTATGTCACTCAGTGTGACACCCTGAACCAATTAACCTAACAAATAATTAAAAATTACCAGATATAAAAGTAAATGACAAGAGAATAAACAATCAAATGTCATCAGCCTTTTTATATGTTTCTACTCCAGAAGGGAAGGAACAACAAATACTAATATGGTTCAAGTAACAAAGTCTATAATTATAAAGTCTATAATTATAAAGTCAAACTACACATTTTCTTCATTTACTTCACATACTACATCTCTCCTATATTGTAAAAAGTATTGAATAACTTTTTCATAGATGAGTCATCAAACAATTGTGTGACAATACAAACAAATTCATTATCAAATCCAACCAATTAGGCACTCAGCCAAGTATTTCATATCTGCTACAGTATTAGATGCAGTTACATAATATATAAGTCCTACTCTAATCAATACCAACAAGTTTTATCAACTAGACAAAAAATGACAGCAGTGAAGGAAATTTTAAAACTTTAAGCCTTACTTGCAATAACAAGTGTTTTACTGTAATTTGAAATTTTTTTTAAACAGCTATAAATCAATTATTCTAATTGAAATATCAGAATAACATTTACAAAAAATACAAAAGAAACATCAAACTGCACTTTAAAATTCTACTTAAATTAAAATAATTTACAATTAATAAGAAATAACAATACAGTAATTACTTCTAGGCCATTCAACACTGACAACAATCACAATCCACCACACTGACTTTGTTTACAGCTACAATTAATACCTGCAGCACTTATGATCTGCCAGCATATTTTATTTATAATTGTTTTTTTTTCTTTTAATTAATGATTAAATAGTAAATAAACTTTTACCATTTAACCACAGAATTAGATTAAATTTGATTTTTTAATTTAAATAGGTCTCAAGGAGCAGTGGCAGAAAATATTATTAAAAAACTGTAATTTTATGTGTAATAATTCTCAAGTTTGAAATTGATATAATTTATTTATTTTTTTAATTAGTTACTTTGTGAGAATTTAAATTCTACATTTAATATATATTTACTCTAATTACTCTAAGAATAGTGAAAGTTTTAATAATAACAATATCGACATGATGATGTCTATAGTGAATCATCAGTAATACAGTGAAAATTATGACTAATATTCTCAGATAAGATATTTTTAGGATATTTTTATTCTGTATTTATAGAAATTATATCATTTTATGCAGAAAAAAATTAAAAATTTATACAATGATACTTCATACAGGAAATGTTTTGTTAACTTTTATTTTTAATAATTAATACAATAGATTTCAAGCCTTAATATTTTTTTTTAATTTATGTATAAAAATTTTGGTTAGGGAAAGATATACTGCCCAATCAATTTTTTTTTCAAACTATAATGGTAAGTTTATTTCTGTTTTAATACTTTCATCAATTTAACTACAAGAAAATAGCCCATAAATACAAAATGCTGTCCACTTAACAGTTTGTTCTTCTAGAGTTAAAAACATATATGTTCAAATCAATTAGTATGAATTAAAACTTACAAAATTAAGATTATTCCATTTCTTGGAATTCTTAAAACCTAAACATTATTTTCAACTGTAATACAGAAGTAACTTTTAATATGGAATAGGATTTCTTATACATCAAATATAACACAAACTCATACAATCAAATCAAACATACAATCAAATTTGGACACTCTCCCACCAAACCTAATTACTACATATAGAAAATTGTTAACATGCAAAAAGTGTAAGTTTCATAAAAATAATAAACTTTCATTCACTATACTGAACAATAAATAGTTATAACATGAACAGCAAAAAAAAAAAATACTGAATAAAATTAATTTTTTTCCTGTTTAAAATGAAAAGGTTTAACTGATGAGTCTGAAGATGCAATCACTAAAGTGTAATATTTATCAACAGACTAGAAATTTTATACCGTATTTAGTCAGAAATTATGTACAAAAAAACTTGCATGATGAAGCAACTGAATGACTTTAAATGAATGAATTTAAATATTTGTTTTAAAATTTCCTGCTTTAGGTATGTGCATTGGACAACTATGATATCCTTTTTCTTTTGTTTCCCTGTTTAGCCTCCGGTAACTACCGTTTAGATAATACTTCAGAGGATGAATGAGGATGATATGTATGAGTGTAAATGAAGTGTAGTCTTGTACATTCTCAGTTCGACCATTCCTGAGATGTGTGGTTAATTGAAACCCAACCACCAAAGAACACTGGTATCCACGATCTAGTATTCAAATTCATGTAAAAATAACTGGCTTTACTAGGACTTGAACGCTGGAACTCTCGACTTCCAAATCAGCTGATTTGGGAAGACGCGTTCACCACTAGACCAACCCGGTGGGTTCAACTATGATATCCTGCAATAATAGAATATGATGTAACAGGATCTATAGGTTTGCATGGAAAAAAACAACTTATTGGCAATAAGATATTTTAAAATTAATTTTGTATAATGTACAATCTTCATCTACATACCTTGAGCAAATCTTCAGCAGTGGGTCTCTGAGCAGGATCTTTAATGAGAGCTCGTGCAATAAACTCATTAAATTCTTTTGACCATTTAGAGGGTTGATCTAATTTAGGAGGATCAGATTTCTGTATTTTAAGTAAAACACGCATTGGAGACATTTCATGGTTTGGTGGTTCCATCTGAGCAAATTCTATCAGTGTAATACCAAGAGACCAAATATCCACCTATTTGCAAAATGATCCAAATTAAGTATTATATTCATAAACAAATTATTGTTATAAAACAAATTATACCATAAAACTCTGATAACGAACAGTAATGAAAAAATAGCATCTGTGTACATTCTCTAAAAATTACAACTTGTGATAACAAAAAGATAACTTCATTTTAAGCTTTAATATACAGTATAAATGTAGAATCATTATTGCACAGAATAAAATTTAATTAAACTAATCTTTACCAACACTTGCACTGTAGAACCCGAAAGATAAAAATTATCTCCAATAGAGTAGGCCCTTGATTAACAAACTTTCAATGCAACAACCACCTTTTTGAACTTAAAATAAATCATGGGTTGTACAAGGGAAAAGGATATTTATTACTGTTTACTTACAAGTTCCTGCAGTCATATTGCAACTTTTTTTTTACCTTCCTTGATTAAAACTTGCTCACTCCTTCCTTCCGAATGAATGATTTTGCAGTCATCACTCTTTAATACTTTCACTTTTAATATATTGTACTGAGAAATGTATAACCCAATAAAGTATATTTTAAAGAAAAAATATCTGTACAATAGTAACAGAGATTCCAATTTTTCAGACAATCCCATCAAGCAATGCATCTGGGAAGTAACATGATGAACAGGTTATGTTCAACTATAAAATTCATAAACAACATTTCCACAATAACTATTTTCACTAACTCGTCATAAGATGGTAACTGATCTGTAATTATTTTGGATTGTAGAATTTTTTACAGTCATTTTGGAGACAAAATGTTATTTATAATCATTGCAAAAACCACAAACCACACAATAATTACATTTGATCATTATTTCCATAAATCCCATCCCACATAATGTCCTATGCAAGGTGGATTATACTGCCTTCCACTTCTGGTGAGGTTGTTACACGAATCCTTCACAATCTGGAACTTTTGAACTATCTTTGGTCAAGGGATCAATTCGCCCTGAAACTAACCACCCAAAAATAAAATGTACATTTGTGTAACAAAGAACTGCCTGAAAGTTTTCTAATTTCATTGGCCTTTCATTCGAGCAGTTTACACTATCAATATTAATAATACTGTAATATCCAAAAATGAAAGCAGGGCTTTCTCCATAACATTAATAAATAGTCATAAAAATTGAAATCTCTATATTAGTGAATATACGAATAAATGCCACAAATCAGACATAGAAAAGAGGGTTCAAAAAATTATCATTCCAATAAACAGGATTAATCATAATTTATTGGTTTGATGGTCTTAATTATTCAATGTATAAAGTAACATTGTAAAGTAACAAAGTTCAACAACTACAAAACTTATTTTTATAAAAAATGACCTGTAAGTAATAATTTTATATCTAAGCATAAACAACAAGATTTTAAAGCAATTAAAAAGGTTCTTGCTTTTTACTACAAAAATAATATTATTACCTAGAAGGTGTTTGATTAAATTCACAAAAACAAATTGCATGTAATCTATATCTAATCAGTAAAAGAAATAGAAGAAAATATTTTACACCAAACAAAAGAAAAATTTTATTGCAGAAATTTACCTTAAAGTCATATGGATTATCACGAAATGTTTCACATAATACTACTTCAGGTGCCATCCAATACGGGGTACCAATGAAAGTGTCATGTTTTTGAAGAGTTGATTTGTTTTTTGCAGAAACACCAAAATCAGCTACAAGGGAAAAAACAACCATTTTACAAAAACACAATCATTATTTTACATTTTGTATATAGGATTTGCTGTAAAAAAAACTAACAGTAAAAGTGTTAATATAAAAAGCTCTCGTATTTTTTATCAGGAAGATTTATATAAAAATGAATTTCACAGTTTAACAAATGTTCTCTACTATAATTTGAAAATAGCAAGTTTAATCTTAATATCTTTAAAACAAGTACAAGAATTATGATCTTCAAATCTTTCATTTGTTTTATATTTTTACATATTAATATTGCAGCAATTTTACTTTTAATTTAGAATTTTCATGTTATGAAATCAATTTCTTATGATTAGAAATAAATACAAAAGCATTATAAAAATTTTAATAACAGAACTATTGTTAAAACATTTTTATGTACTTATGAAAAAAATGTTGTAAGCGGCAAATTATTACAACTTAAAATGCAAAAATCAACAGTAATTACAACAGTGACTTAATAATGACAACAAAGAATGTATATAAATGAAAAAGATGTTTTTTTTATATGAAAATATATACAGAGTGTTTCTAAAATGGTGAGCTGGCTATACTTTTTAGATTCTACTTGTAAAACTAAATAAAAAATATCCTTAGGAAAAATGGTGAATTTTTCTTTATTCTTCCCCTGTCTGCCATTTTGTTATTTTTACATAAAAATGTATATCTCAAGTGGCGGACATGAAAGCAGACAAAATTACATCAATTTTCTACCACAATTCGGCTATTCGTTAACCGATTTTAAAAGATAAAATGTCTTTTTTTTGTTCAAAATAAAAGGCTTAATATTTTAGCAAAAACATAAATTCTGATAAAACTAATATTTACGGAGATATAACAGACTGAAAAATAAACATGGCTGCCATTTTGTAATTTGCAAAGGTATTTAATTCTTGATTTTTTCTAATTTTAAAACTTCATTACCAAGACGCTTACCAAATATCAATGTGATTCATCTATCCAAACTTGAGATATAAATTTTTATATAAACTAACAAAATGGTGAACAGGAGGAGAATGAAGGAGAAATCACCATTTTTTCTAAGGATATGTTTTATTTAGTTTTAGAAGTAGAATCCAAAAAAGTATAGCCAGCTCACAATTTTAGAAACACTAATTAATAAATCAGAACATAAACATGCAAAATACTTACCTACAATATAAAATAATCCAATTAATAATATTTTATTTTGTAATAGAAATACATGTATCATAGTATACAAACCTAAAAAACTCAATAAATATACACTAAAAAATTATCAATTGAGTATAGAAAGCACTATAATGACAAAATTTTATATTAAATGTTACATATTAAAATTTTATTATATTATGTATATTTATGTGAAACATCAACAAATAATATAAAATAAATATTAATTTAGAACATAAGATAGAAATCCTATAATTAAATAATAGTAAAGGAGAAATAGAAATTTCAAATTTTTTTTTATTGCTGAACTTAAAAAGGATTTTGATAAATAAACAAGAGAGGATGCCAAAGCTCTTGAAAAGTTGAAATTTGAACACGTCCTCCAAACTCGCTGGATTTGGTGCTCTGCAATTTTCACTTATCTAATTTAGAGGGGCCCTAAGAGCATTCATTTCTTCGAATAATGAAGTAAATGATACAGAGATCATAAATCAAGTAAAGACTGTCAAAAGAATTCTTGAAGGAATGAGAAAACTGGTTCACTACTTAGAGAAATATGAGTACATAACAGTAAAGTTTGACTACATTAAAAAGTACAGGATGTTTTTATAAACAAAACATACTTTCACGATATCCTTTATTTAAAAAAAAATTGTCTGTCTGTGAGTTATTGTGTATTACTTTTCAGCCACTCCTTTCTTATTTATTATTACCATAATAAATAAATAAATATAAATTATAATGATACGGACTGAAGATGATAGGATGAAAACTGTCTCTCAAAAAATTAGTTTATTCAATTAGTCCATTAGGTAGTCATTCATATATTAATTCTATAGATACCCTTCATTGTTTTACCCAAAAAATACCCCCTGTTTATACTCAAAAAAATTTACAATCCATTTTTTAAATATTTAAAACAAGCAAACAAATGAATTTTCAGTATGCTTATGGTCTCTGTTGGTTACATTCACAACTACCAAGTTAGTGAAAAACTTTTTCCTCAACTCTTTTTAGCATCTGTTGTTACACAAAATACAATAGATTAAATTCATTAAATATAATAGATTAAATTCATTCATATACAACCTGAATTGAAGAATTTGGCTAAGGATGAAAAAATTGCGTTGAAACCAAAATCTTGCATAAACTCATTTATAAATTTTATTATAAGATCACGATTTATTAATTCTTAGATGTGATCTAGTCAAAATAATCTTACTTCAATAAGAAAGCTGCTTATATAAGAGTGGTTTTATGCTGCTCTTATAGAAAGAAACTAATATTATCTTAGTATCTTTGTGCAGAGAAGTGTATAAAGTTATTTTTGTGACTTTACTGTTAAACAAAATACCTTCTGAGCGTTAAAAATGTTAAACTGCTAAAAAAAACTTTTCTTTAATTTTGGGAGCTCCCATAAATAAGGAAAAGCAATTTGATAAAGTTAAGAAAATAAACCCAAGTGGTGATAATAAATTGAGAAAAAAAATAACTTTTTAAAACCGTTTTAAAAAATACAAAGATGCAGTCATAATTCTAAATAAACAAAGTTGTAATTTTCTAGGAAGGAGATGAAAATTGTTGGCTATTTTTTTTTTCAAGTAAAGAGTAAGGGCTATTAAAAAACTAAATTTTTTAGATTTTAAATACAATGGGTAACTGGCAAGATGGATTTAATCATTTTTTGTTACCAAGAAATGAAGTAGGATGAGCAAAAAATATGTTTAGAGGTTTGAAGGCCTGTTGTATAAATTAAAGATACAAAAACCTGCCATTAACTTCTTTTCTGAAGCTAGATATAGCTAAAAAAAAATAAAAATATACAATATCACTTTCATTTTACAGGGAGGAGAGTGAATATTAAATAACATTTTTTTGTAATTTTATATTGATAAAAAAGCTTCAACTTTGGTAAGAAATTTTTTTTGTTAAGTGCTCTAGTAGAAAATTTGAAATTTTATTTTGGCTAAAACACCCCCACAAAACCACTTTTTAAAAATTCTTGCAAAAATTTAATACATTCTTTTCCCTGAAGGTAATCTGTTTACAAAGTTTGAAGAAAATTAATTAACAAGTCCGAAGTTATAAGACCAAATACAATCAACATACATGCGCTCAAACTCCTGTCCAACAAAAATAGATTTTTTGGACTTGTGAGCAATGGAATACATTTTTTCTGCAGATTATTTAAAATTTATTTAAATATATTTTTTGTTAAATTTTTTGTAATGTCTCTTTAAGGTACAAAATTGAAAAAAACCAATTAAAAAGGTTTTTGGGCAAATTTATATACTTTCCGGTTATAGCTCTAGCACCACTTATATCTCTACAACAAGAACAGTAAAAATCCTTTACGTACGAATGAAAAAAGTATATTATGTTGTACCAGTCACCCACAATATGTAAAAATATGCTGTAACATGCAGAACATCTAATGCTAACGAGTTAATCAAATATTAATGATTTTAAATTAATTCATTCTCATCAATATTTTTATTTCAGCAGATATAGAAAATGGGAGAAATTAATAATTACCAATTTTAACTCCACCAGCCATAGTAAGCAACACATTCCCAGCTTTCAGATCACGATGTATAACCTTATTTTTATGTAAGAAACATAATCCTTCACACATATAGTAGCAAACGTATGCTATTTGTGGCTCAGTCAATGGTTTCTCTAATTCTACCATAATTGAATCAAGTGCACCACCATCACAGTATTCTATAAGCATCTGAACAATTAAAAACAAATACATAAATCAACTACTATACTCTGCCATTAAATGTAAATACTTAGGCATAAATTAAAATTTACAAATACAAAAATAATAGCTTACAGAAAAAGCCACTAATTTAATTGTTTTTAGGTTAGAATATCATTAAAAACTCAAATTATTATGCTTCTAACAATAAAAATTATTAATATTCTAAAGTTGTAAATAATTTTTTTCTAATAAATAATGAATGGAAAAGAATTTATTGTTTACTTCATGATTAATTATTGTTTTGTTTTGTCATTTAAAACTATCAGAAAGATTTTAATCTATTAATTTATTTAAGAGAAGAATAAGCTGAATTTAGCTTCTTATAAAAAATTGGTCCCCTTTTTAAAAATTAATAAATATTATGAAATCTAAACAAATCAAATTTAATACACAAAAATATTACAGTTTTTGTAAAACTTAAAAAATAAGATATCTATTTACTGAAATTAACTCCTAAGATTCTACTATAAAATAATGAGCTGTAAATCATATTACAACAATCTCTCCATAAATAGCCGTCCACTGGTGAGCTGAACAATAACTATAATAAAAATAAAAAAACTATCAATAAAATAAATAATTTTCAAATTTAATTTTAATTAATTATTCACACTAATAAAACGGATTAAAACCAGAAAATGAAACTGTTACTAAACAATAAAAAATTAACATATAATTACCCATAATTTTCCATTAGTAAAGAAAGCTTCATGAAGTTGTACAATATTTTCATGTTTACATTCAGATAATATGTCAATCTCTATCATAAAATCAGGTAAGTCATCTTCTCCTTCCAATGCACACATTTTTGCAGCAGCAAGTTGTTTCGTACTTTTGTTTTGAGCCTGTTCAAGATAACAAAAAATCAAGTTAATCACTAAAATAGAGCAATAAAATTTCATTCAGAATGAATTTCTGAAACAATATCATCAATTTTTGCTAATAGTATGCTAAGATTAATGAAAAACCTGATAGGACTAAAGTGCAATCAATTTTTAGTAAATGCACATTAGGTTGAAATAATTAAAATATTTAATATTACAAAAAAGGAAGTTTTTTAACAGGCATAAACAACCAAGAAAGAATAAAGTTTGATGCAATTAACAAAAGATTGCTGCTCTACAGGATCAGAAATGGCTTACTGGTTACAAAAATTTTCAACACAAGGACCAAAAAAAAAACAAATGATTTCAAGATCATAAAAAAAAAAATCAAATGTATAATAATGAAAACCTTAATGAACAAATCTGGAAGCCGAATTACTTGCAATTTCATTGTTCCACTTAATTTCAACTTATATAAATTAGAGCAAAATAAAAAAACAATTCTCCTTAAAAAAATTTATCTAAGTCCTGATTTGATGTAAGATTCAAAAACAATTCTTGAATAAGTATTATCTTTAATCTTTTTTTGCCAGTTTCATTATTTTTTTAAATTTTATTTAAAACATGGGTAACTACTGCATAAAAACTGTTTCTATACAGAAAAAATCTTTCACAAAAAGTGATAATCAGCATACTGATAAAAATAAGAAAATGAATACAGAGGAAAAACATACAGACTGCAGCAGAGATAAAAAAAAAAGCTTTCTGGAACATGTATTATTTTTTACCCTACATTTTCTAATTTAACAGATACTTACAAAAACACTTCATATAATTTAAAAAATTAGGGAAGTAACATCGCGGTCTAATCCAATAGAAAGGAATGAAGACATTAAAAAGTATCTTCAAATTGTGTTTGCACACAGTTTATATTTGATTTTTGATACAAAAAGAAATTACAATCAGAGAACTTTTACAAAAAGAATAACTGAACATTAGAAGATAAGACTTGAATATAAATAAAAAATATATAAGGGCCTATATGACAACTTCTCCTTTTATGAACTCTGAAAAAAAAAACTTTTTTTTTCGGTAGTAGGTATAAAAAGGTTGATTATCACTGTTACAAGACATCATTAACTAAAATGGATCTGCAAAAGGCAAGACATAAAAATTTTATAACTAAATGACAAAAGGAAAGCAGAAAGATGCTATAAAATAAATAAACTTAAAAAGTATTTATGAATGAAGATTAATCCAGCAATGAATTGAAATGAACTTTAATACAGAACATTAATTTCATCAATCACTGTTTATTTTTTAAATGTACTACTAATTTTAGAAATTTAAAATTTAGGCGACATACAATTCTATTACATGTACTGTACATAATACAAAAGCAATAACTAAGAAACTACTAACATTAAATGATGATGTATATATGCATTTTTAGTTCCTTTTAGCAGTTGATAAGAGAAAGGAAAAATTATGAATAGTTTATTTATAATTCAATTTATCAATACCTGCTTTTAAAATATCACTTAACACCAACTAACTACATGATAAATCTACCTGTAATTTTACACGAACAATTTTAACAACAGAATAAATATTTCAATTACATTTAAAAACCCTTCAAAAATTTTGCTTTTTTCTATGACTAAACAATCTTAACGGCAAAAAATAATTCCAAAGTTTTAGGTAATGAGAATTTACATTTTTCTTTATATAATTACAAAGGCAATTAACTTTAATTTTTTGAACTGGCAATAACCATTTTTGCAATGAAGATCTTCCATGATCATCTGAGAAAATCAATAAATGAGATTTTATGGGTAAACCAAAATTAACCTGTTATTTGCTTACAGCTCCTGAAATATCGATTTTGATTTTTGTCTTTTTTATTTTTTACATATAGTTATCAGCAATTCCAAACAATTTAACTCAAGAGCAAAGAAAGTGGATACTAAATCAGTACTGGGATTATGAAAATGCGAAGCAGGTGCGCACAGCACAGCAAGGAGCTTTTAATACTTCCCCACCTTCACACCAGCAATTTATCACATAAGAAATGAATTCAAAAGCACAGGTTCGGTGACTAATTTACTGAAATCTGGTTGTCCTCGGACTTCTATGACAGAAGTAAATCAGAAGAAATTTGCTCCAATATCAACAGTCTAAAGAAATTTACACTTCGTGCTTCTATTGAACTATCCATACCAAGACGTCCTTATGATGCCTGAAGCATCAGGCACCATCATTTTTAAGGAATAAAAATTTTAATTAAACGTATATGTTTTGTATGTTACAAATGACGGTTGTCCTTCACTATCCTGCCCCCAGTCTGTCGAACATCATTACCCCAAAATCTATATTACATTTATTGCTGCACATATAAAAGACTGCATTAAAGAAATTTACTTAAGCTCATGTTCATGCCTAAGTTTAAAATAGTTCTCAAAAATTGTTCATACATATCAGATTATGCCATCATATTGCAGATACTGTTGTAGTAATTACAATTCAACATTGTTAGAGATCTTCCTACAAATGTGTTTGAAATGTTTTTTTTTTTTTTTTTTAGAGATAAAATGAATTGTGTTCATTTGTCTCAATATTTTCGTATTTTACCAGAACATAAACTGTGTAATCAGGGGCATGATGTAGTGTTAAATATTTCAAATGACTGAGAATGATGGCAGCGCAAAAAAGGATGTGCCAATTGATATACAAATGCAGCCCAGTACTTAGTTGCAGTATTCTAAACTAAGCCTTGACAAAGTTTTATTGTTAATTTATTCATGCAGCTATGAAATGACAACTAAGGCCTTCTGTGAATGCAAATTAAATATCAACCACAACACAATTGTCAGACTGGATAAATTACCTGAAGAAAGCATATGCTGAGAAGCTTTTAAAATCAAATTGTGTAATTGGTGGCCTAAATCTGACACACTGCATCTTTTTTCTGTTTAGCCTCTGGAACCATCGTAAGGTATTACTTCAGAGGATGAATGAGCATGATATGAATGAATATAAATGAAGTTCAGTCTTGTAGTCTCAGGTCGAACATTCCTGAGATGTGTGGTTAATTGAAACCCAACCACCAAAGAACATCAGTATCCATGATCTAGTATTCAATTCCATATAAAAGTAACTGCCTTTAATAGGATTTGGACCATAGAACTCTTGACTTCAAAATCAGCTGATTTGCAATGACGAGTTCACCACTATACCAACCCGGTAAGTTTGGGTCTGGCACAGTAGGGGTCGACAAATCTCCATTAATAAGCAGGAAGAACAACAACATTGGCAGGAGCAAAGGTGATCAGAGGTCTATGCCATGGAACTGGAAATGTTTCATGTTTGCAGCAGAAATCATTCTGCAGTTATGTTATTGCAGATTATAGTAGAACACATTGCACCAGGTTCAATAATTATTTTCCGATCAATGGGCAACATACAATGGTATACAATTTAAATAGGAATTTTATACATAATACTAAGAACCACTTGCAAAATTTCATTGATTTACTTATGGGGGCACATACTCAAAAAATTGATGACAATGGGGGGGCCGCCAAAAATAAAATGCACCATAAATTAGGCATAGCAAGAGAATTTCTGGACAGCTACTTAGGATTCTTATCATTAAAATAAAGTGAACATGGATGATTGTAACGTGTTATATGCAATAAATAGTTGCGTTCATATGTAAATATTTAACATTTCAAATATTATCTATTTCAGCTTTCATTAATTTATATTCCACTCATTCAATTTTTCCTTTAAATATTTTTTTGTACATTTGTTATTAATTTTTTTGTAAATTAACAATCCAGAAATTTTTAAAATATTTTTCTCAAAATGCTAGTGCAATTTTCTGGCAGAAATGCGGACTAAATAAATTGGGAAAGTACAACAGAGCGCAATCGGACATTAGTAAGGAGGTACAAGGAGAGTAGAAAATCTGTTTTAAAAATTCTATGTTTCAATCAAAATACTTGGCATAATACTTGAAAAACTAAAATAAACTACAAATGTTTGAAATATTACATAAAAATGCTGTGTGTCTTTTAGATGATGACATATGCACACCTTGAATCAAACATGATCCTATGTGCGATGTAGTTTTCTAACATTAGGTAATTGTTACAAATTAAAAGTGTTAAGTCATATTGAAAGAATGAAAAAAATAAGATTATCACCTGATAATTATAATGGAAAAAAATGATATCATAAATAATTTTAACTCAACACAAACTAAAGAAAAGTAATTTTTAGTTAATTTAATTTCAGGGCCTATATATTAATGTTGCAATTTCCATGTTATTGAAATGAGTCAGTTGTATGTAAATACAACTTATCATAACACTGTCCTTGAAGCCTACATAGTATCATGGTGGGGGAATTGTTTGCAAAGTTTTCCGTGCAAGTGCAATCCAGACTGTTTCTGATAATAAAAAATTGTACCTTTAATTTTAACAAAGTGACCAATCAGATTTAATCAATTAGGCAACTTGAATGCATCTAAAATATTAAAGAAAAAGGAAATTAAAAAAGCAAGCTAAATAAAATATTACTCTTGTATAAGAGAACTTACTTACTGAAATAAAAATTTTCATTAAATACTTTTAATGGATTAAAAACAGCTACATTTCTTAAATAATATCAAATGACAAAAAATGATTTTACTGCCCTACTTTCTAAAGAGTAAAGTTTAGTTTGAAAATTATTAAGATATTTTTCTTAAAGTTCAAACCATTGTCAACTAAATATACTAAAGTGCCTAGTTGTTAAAAGTTTTTTAGTTTCCCTCCAACTTTGGTCTCTTTTACTAGTTAGCATCCAGAATCAACATAAGGTATTACTTCTGAGGATGACATGTATGAATGTAAATGAAGTCTTGCACAGTCTCAGGTCGACCATTCCTGAGTTGTATGGTTAATTGAAACTCAACCACCAAAGAACATCAGTATCCACGATCTAGCATTCAAATCCATATAAAAATAACTGCCTTTACTAACATTTGAAGTAGAACTATCTACTTTGAAATCAGCTGATTTACAATGACAAGTTCCCCACCAGACCAGATCTAGATCTAGTCTATGAGAGAATGGTGAACTATCTTTCGTCTGAAAGAACCATGTTCCTATAACAGCTACTAAAGAGACCGAGATCTAAGTGGGCATATTTTGGCTCAGCAAAATATCTGAGCTAAAAAAAAAACAAAACTAAACATTAATCTGAAATCAATAGTAGGCTAATAGAACAACTTTACAACAGTTATACTAATAAAATTAATAAACATTAAATAAATTCTTTGAACTCTATTCAAACTTGATTGGTTAACAAATTGTTTTCAGGAATCAATACAATATTAAACATTACTAATATTATTCAGGTTATAAGGATGATTATTAAAACAAAAATCTTGAACAATTATAAATTTATTTCCTTTAAAATTTTCTAAATAAAAATGGTAACCATTATAAAAGAATAGATTGCAGAATAATTTAAAATTTAGAAAAATAAATAAATAAAACAGTATTACTAAATAGCAAAACTGAAAAAACTTACCTTGTAAACTTTACCAAAAGCACCATCACCAAGTTCTCCAATCATCTCCCAGAATTCTTCAGGATCACAATCCATTTTGATGTTATTGAACACTTTTTTCTTTTTAGATTCATTGTTACCAAGATGTAAAACCTTTTTTAAATTACTTAAGAATGACATTTTGCACAATTTTTTTGTTTCAGTTCAAATTTAGCAATATATGTATATATATATATATATATTTAAAAAAAAAAAATTATAAATGAATATTTAATAACGTTACATTACTAGAGGAAAATGTTATTCATCTTAAAAAATGTAACAATAAATCACAACTCACTATTATCAGAACATTTTTTTAAATATTTAATTATGTACCAGTACCAGAAACATTACACTTATCTAAAAAAGCAATCACTATTGAACTGGAAACACAAATATTCACATTGTTCAAACATAAATTTATAATGTCCTTCATTTCTAACTTCTAATCTAAAACTTTTAAAACAGCAATAAATAGAACTCTTTAATATCTAAAACTAACAAATTAACAAGGAACCATAGTTAACACACTTCAAAAGTCTTAAAAAAATCACAAATTTAGGTGTGCCGCCTTTCTAATCACTAATTGTATTCATGTACCTTCTTCATCCTGAAAAACACAAAATCAATAGATAAGAATGAATATATTCAACTTTACAAAATAAAAATTAATCTATTCATTTTTAAAACTTTCCTTCTAATCCAGTAAAGGAAAGTTTTTATATAAAATATATATAAAAAAAAAAAGCTGAAAGCATTATATTTTCAAGTACAAGTGCATATTTAATGACAAATACCATGATATAAAATCAGACAGATTGTAGACATATCCCTGTATACTAGCTATTTTATTCTAACCCTAAAGCTTCTTTTATGTTTTTATATAAAGAAAACGAAAGCTCCAAGAAAGCACCTTACATAAAAAATACTTAACACTTTACTCTGAATAGTGATTTTTAAATTTTTCTCTTCCACCTCCAGAAAAAACTTTATTTTATACAGCTATATGAATAACTAGCAGACCTGGCAATGCTTCGCTATTGCTAGACTTGTGTATATATAGATTAAATGAAAACAATTGAAAGTTTTGACAAAACATTAACAAAATTAACATTATGGAACTTCACAAAATTTAACCTTTTCCCTTTTACCCATATTTCCTTTCCTTTTTCCTTCCCCTCGTTTACTTTCCCCCCTTTCTTTTTTATCCTTCCACCTTTACGTTTCCTTTTTTCCATTTTCCCCTTTTACCTTTTTCGATTTTCCCTTTCTCCCTTTTCCTCAAAAGGGTTGCTTTTACATCCAACAGATAGCGCTGTTTTTAAAAAAAAAAGCATGTTCTTACCTGTCACAGGTGTGACATCTTAAGACATATATAGTAGGTATATAAAAACATGTGGGTACTCGAATGCAACAATGTGTCAAAATTTCAAAGCAATCTGTGAAGAACTTTCAGAGATTTAAGTTTTTGAACAAACCAAAATTTAATTTTTATTTATAAAAATAATAAACATTTTTGGGAATCACAGCACCACAAAATTAGGAGTTTAAAACAACATTAAATTTAATTGTTTTTAATTCATACTCTGATAGTTACACCAAAAGATCTGAATTATTATTATTATATGTACATAATACATAAATAATAAAATCTCATCAGTTACAAATAACTTGAATGCAAATGTATTTAATGTTATAATGTAATAGGTTATGCAGACACATAAAATTAGCAAGTAACATATATACAAATTCATCAATTTCTATTAAATTGTGCATAGGGATAAGCATTTAGCCACATTCCCATAGGTAAAAGTAAAAAATAACGTAATGTTACACTCAACTATCAACAGAAGTATAGTATAGCTATGGTGAGAGAACTAGGTATTATATACAATTATGGACTCACCTCCGATCTTCATGAAATTTGAAATATACCTTACTTAGTACCCAAGTAATCTGTTACAAATTAAAATTATTCGTTGGTAATGCCTTTCACCAAATTTACGTCTGTCATAATTACATAGTACCCTCACCAAACATTTCCGAATTCAGCAATGTATATGTATACACATTATTTTCAGACTAAATAATTTGGTTTTAGAGAAATTAAGTTAAGAACGAGATAAAATTCACTTATGACTACAGTAAGTTATGTTAAGCTTAAGGTGTGGGATCTCATAAATCGGCAATATACATTATTTATGGAGTAAATAACTAGGTTTAGGTGAAATTTAATTGAGTTTAGTTAGTTTTAGGTCAAGGCTAAAGTTAGATTAGGTAACTCACCATTTCATGTACTGAAGTTTGTACGATATTAACAGCCTCATCATCCAATTAACCTTAAACATTAAATTGGTCGATTTTTGGATTGAGTCCCTAACCTGATGCAATAACCAATTATTAGTCCAAATAGAATGTTATGACGCTTGTACAGTGCTAAATTACAAAAATTTTGTGATAGTACTATGTAACTTACCAGGGATGTAACTCAGTTAAAGGCATTCCCAACAAAAAATTTTAATTATAACAAATATAACTTAGATCCTAAATATATCAAATTTCATCAAAATTTGAGGCGAATCCATAATAGAATATAAACTATACATGCAGAGGGAATCAAAACAAAACTTAATGATACAAGATGTCTAAAGTAGTTATACAAGCTGAAAACCAAAACAAAAATAAAGTAATTATAAAAAATGAACACTCTCATAGTGCAAATTATGAGAAACAAGTTAAATATTATTAATTAATAATAAAAAACTAATGAAATTCTTTAAAAAATTAAAATTAACTTATTTAAACTTCAGTAACACAATTCTTTATATCTTAAATTTTGTGAAAAATCCAAAACCTTTTTAAGTTCAGCCATAATAACTGTGACCTTCAGTAGCTTGTAATGTTTTGATAATCAATTATCCTGCATCAACATGCAGGTACTTAATACAGTTCTATGGATTTGCATAACCTACCACGCTACTTTCTCATTAGATGTTTATTAGAGGTACATCTGCTGAAGAAGATCTGTTTTATTTGTATAGTATCATTCATAATAAAGGCACATTATTGATACTTAATTTCTAACTCATTCAGACACATAAATCATCAATTATGACAAAAACATATATTATTCCTATAATAGTAGTAGTTGTGGTACTGAAAGCCAGTTACATTTTATTACTGATTTTCAAATGCTTCAAAAGAGTATCGCTAAATGCGTTACATAAAACCACGCTATCAAAAAATAAATGATATTAAAACGCTTAAAAATTCAACAAATAAAATTAATTAAAGAACAGCTTCAACAGTCATAATCTTAACTCAGGCTGTCATATAATCTCTAAGGAAAGAAATATTAGAAAACATTACTAGAATTAAAATAACTGTGGATTATACAAGTAATAACATCATAATACTTCACTATAATTTAAAAAATAAAAAAATGTATCCAATTTAAAAGTTAAACTAGAGTTAATAAATACATGAAATGTCAAAACGTTAAGGTACTCTTTAACTAAATTATGTTTGTTATTTAATAATATTACGATTTTTCTCTTAAAACTAAATAACTCAATCTTTAAACTCAAGCAATTCCAGGGAAGAATAACAAATAAAATCAATATCGACAGTTAAAGTTTACAAATTGTTATTAATGTCAAATGAAAACAAATGAAATCAAACTTATCTCCGAGGTTAGTATCCAAAATATAAATACAAATAAGCATTAATATTATTAATCCATAACTTTACGAACCTTTAAAATTAACTCATTACATTAAATTACAAACAACGATCACTTAAATACGTCAAAATATTCTACAGAACTATTTACAGCATTATTAAGACATTAAAACACATAAATTTACGCCAGCACTCCTATTTCGAAAACGGAACATGCCTTTATTTGCATAACATAATAACACAATTTAAAGTAGTACGTAATAAAAATTCACCTCTTCAGTGAATTTTATCTTTGGCCTACAACTTCACTTCGAAATATCGTTAGACACTTTCTCGATCGATGACAATTGACGAACACGATAATCCAATAATAACAATGTTATTACAAGGATAATTTTTAATAAAGAAAACATAAAAAAACCAGATTATTTTTCGAATACATCTGGCCGAGCAACTTTAAAAACTTCTACGCCTAATGGCCTCAGGGTTCATTTTCTTCGAAGGAATGCTACTTACGTCTCGACGATGTTCTTATAAATTGAATGATTTAGGGTTCTCAGCTCCTACACAACATTGCACATCCTTTCATGCACACAACACTAAAATTAAATAAAAATAAAATTAATTTAAAACTGAGACTCAAAAAAACACACCTGTTTCAGTCGCATCATATTTGACAACACCAGACATTGAACTAGTGGTATCCATTTTCATTCACCACGCCTGGAAATGACGTCAACCGAAAAGATGTCACTGCTCTCCAGATTTGACATTCATTCATTCAATATTCCTGACAAAATTGCTATGTTCTTGCTTAATTATTTAAAAGAATATTAATCACATTAGAATTCTATATTTTGAAAAACTACAACGCAGTAATATCGACAATCAAGAGGTAACTAAAAAAAAGAAACATAGAACATCTTGCTTGTAATATTCTAGATGTAAATGAATGAATTACCAGTTTAAACTTCTATTCGTAAAAAATATGCTGAACACAGAATGCATAAATTCCCGTTTTACCAATAAGAACTGGGTATTTAATTAATTTTTCAGTTAAATTTTGCATCAAAAATAATTTGATCACAGTTACTAAAGCTATGCCATAATATCTAATAATCGCAGATTTGATATTTTTATTCTAATTTAAAATTATGTATAACAAGCAGTTTTATCAATATACTAAAAATAGCCATTTACACACTTATTATGCCGCCTTATTTTCACACTACATTTATATTAAATGGCTGAGAAGCGTTATATTGAAATTAAATTTGCATCATTTAAGTACTGTAGTTTTATTTCTATAGCCGCCAGCATTTTTCTGTAAACTTTGCACTTAATGATTAATTTTTATTTTTTCAATGCAGCAGTTATACTACTTTATTAGCGGGTATACGCCCAATTGGGAAGTTGACCCTCTCACCAGCAACAGCCGACTTTACATGAACAATGCTGTTAATTGAACCCAATGTCTTGAAAGTAAACAGTATAATTCATTGTCAAATTTACTTTGTGGTTTTCACCATTTTGGGATTCTACTTCTCCAAGACAGGCTGCTATCTAATAAAAGTTTAATGTAATACAAAAATTATGTGTACAGTTTTTATAATAATAAAAACACCCCATTGACAAAAGTTTTTAGTTTCAAGATTTATTTTATTTATCGAACAGTATGACAAAACATTACAACAGTAAAACTACTTTTTTTTTAATACAAACAACTTGCTTTCAAATTAATAGTATTATCTCCAAAGGACTTCAACCAATTATCATTTCTCTGGAGTTTGCAGTAGTGATAGCAAGTAAAAGCCAGGAGATACATAAGTGAGAAGACAAATATATTCAATCCATGATAATTTATTGATTACAATGATTTTGTAAAATTCAGTAGTTAGTAGTTGTGCTATATATAAAATTTTCACGTTATGATTAATACATTCAGGGATGCTATGTATCCTGTTTTTATGTAGCAATTAGCAAAAAATTGTTTTCATTGTAGTAAATACAAAATGGATACTTCAATGTACATCCAATCTATTAATATATTTGTAGCAATTTAACTTATGGGTTGTTGCTTTGTAAATTTGCTGCATAACCATCTTCAAGTTTCAAAAGCACCACAAAACATTATTTTCCAAAAATGTTTACAATTTTTATAGGGGTGTAGATTTATATCATTATATTTATTTTATGTAGTATGTTAGCTGAAAGTGTATGTAAATGCTGTTAATGTATTTTTGAGTTTAGCTATTAAACATGTATTTGTAAGTTATACATATGTTGTGCCATTTATAGTAGGTTTTCTGTCAATTTTAAAAGTATTCAGTATTTATTAATTTCATTCATCTCACCATATTAAAAAGTAGTTTGTTTACATTACTAGGTTACAGACCAAAAAATATGATCAATCCAAAAGTACCTACCCAACATAAAGATTAAGTTTCAGTCATTTTGTAAACCTTTGAAATATATTAGTAAGAATCACCTACAACATTAACACATTTGGATATCATAGAGCAGCCACTAACAGGGAATAAAAAAGTAAACATTATTCTCAAATCGTTTAACTTCATAGGATGAGAAAAAGTTTCCATGTCCTTGTTTTAGTTTATAAGGGTTTTTTTTTACAAAGGTTAATTCAATTCTGCATTTCTTGAATCAATGATTGCATTATCATCTAGACTTGCACATTATGTTAGCTGATTACAATCAAATATTATAAATAGCATCACAAGCAATTACATATCAAGCTTGTGTATAATATCTTTAATTTTATAAGTTGTCTTGTTTATGAATAATTGTTCGCTGTTTTTTTTTTTTTTTTTTAATTTTATGCCAAACTAATTAGTTTATAGAAGTGTACGTAGACACATTTAATAACGGTCCATCTGCTTTATTTATTTTAAGCAGTAATTTTAATATTCTTGTGCATTTCTTTGAAAAGGACTTCATTTCCTTTATTGCTTTCCAATAGTTACTTGACTGCCTCAATAGCAACACCTGACCATCCAGAGTCTGGATTTTCAAAATGACATAGATAACTCTCAAGGTTTTCCCATTAATAAAATCCATACACTTAAAAGAAAATGTTATGTATACTGTGGTTTTGCTACCTAACATATGAATTCTTTCTCCACATCTATGTAGATAACGAAAAAATGCAATTAGGAATATTGAATGACTATGACTGATAGAATGTGGTGATAACAAAATAACGTTGGAAGATTAGGTGCAAATAGTCAAACATTAATTTTAAGAAATACTCACAAAAAAGAATACTAAAAAAAATCAATTAGCACCATCAATTCTGGTGGGTTGTAGTGAGAAACAGAATGAAATTTCATGATGCAAAAAGTACAGGGAGGAGTTAACAATAAGATTATTATAAGTAAAACATACAATATTAAACAAGGATATTTATTATTTCATAATTAGTAAAAGAGCAGTAGTGAGATTAAAAATTTAAAGCAAAAGAGAAAGGCATAGAAAAGTTAATTGAACCAGTCAAGTGAATGATTCCAATTAAAGATTGTAAATATGAGAAATTTCATTAAATGTAATTATTTAAAGCAAACTTGTACTTTACTTTAAATAAATAAGTAAAAAAAACAAACTATATACTAAATAAGTAAAAATAATTTCAAATTGATTCTCAGAAAAACAATTGTTTTGTTTATACAATAAATGTGTAAAGATAATATAAATTTGTTTATATTAAAAGTTAAATAGAAGAAAAACATTAAGTATCATTTAATGTCATTCCTATAAATAGATTAGTCAACAGAGACTATAATCGTGCTTAATAAAAAACTGTACTCATTTATTCCAAGAAAGTTTAATTCATTTGTTCTTATCTGACACCACTATTTACCATTAAAATTTATCTATTGAAATAGTGATAATTAAGGTACAATGTTTTTTTTATTTACAAATTACCTATGCAGTTTTTTATTAATAAAAAAAATATATGCATGAAATACCAACCTTTGGTAGAGAATACAACATATGCTCCTTTACATTAAACAAAGAATTCTTTATCACCAAGTCTAAAATTGGTTCATGACAACAGACATGCTAATCTAGGTAATTAAAATATGAAGCTGCGAATATTTTTTCCTTTCGGAGTAGTGACTTGTTGAGGAAAACAATTTAATGCTATTTGCTTGCTTTCTAGGATTCAAACGACTGACTCAGGATGCCTGGTTGAGGAAGTGTGAATCAACACTTTTTTGATTCCTGTAGAGTTGTGGATTTTTTAAAGAGTAGACCCAGTTTTTTTTAAGGAATAATGGAGCAAGTATGACTTCCTTAACGTATATTTGTTGGTTAGTGTTTACAGGAGTCAACTGGGTGTCAATTTAGATTTAAATATTATATTGAATTAAACTGATAACTATAATGGGCATTAAACATATTTTATAAGATCTTATAGACAGTATGAACTTTCTATTCTTCAAGATTCTAGCTCAGAATAAACAATCAGAAAATGAAAATTCAGGTAAGTTTTGACATAATTTATTCACTTAAAGAGTAAGCATTGTGCTTTAGAATACAATCTGTTTTGTTTTACAATGCAAGTAAAACGTTTGTAGCTCTAAAATAACTAACTTAAAAAAAGTGTTAATACAGCTGACTTCAAAGGTTTTCCTGGCTAATCTCAAACAAAACAGTTTACACATTACTATGCAACTGTACTTCAGATGCAAAATAAACTCCAAAACAGGTTCTCATTATGAGCAGTATATTAATAAAGCTAACAGTTTTATTTACAGTAATATTATTATTCTTTGTTATTATAAGTGTAAAAGTAGGCTACATTTCTATTGACTAGGTCAAATTGTTGGCCCTTAGCTGATTCTAACACTCACCCACATGACAATGAAGGTAGGATGAGTTTAAAAAAAAAATGTTTCACATGCTAAAACTACTAATTTTAAAGTTTTTTATTACACCAGTATTTTGAGTCAGCAACAGCTTTTAAAATATTTTGAGCATCTGTGTACTGTCTTTATTACTTTATCAATCAAGTGTCAATCTTATAAATTAATCTTATGCCCACAATACTGTATTTTAATTTTACTAAATGTTATTTAAATAAAAATTCCTAACAGTGTTTATTGAAATCTCTCTTTAGCCTCCAGAACCACTGTAAAGTATTACTTCAGAGAAATCTGTAACAATTTTTCTTATAATGTAGGAGACTCTGAAAGCAGCAATGAAATATTAATGTCAAAGAATGGTGTAAGTGAAAACCTAATTCTGGTTAAGACAAAGGAAAAACAGTTTGTGAGGAAATTATTTGTTTCATGCGTTTTATAAAATGAGAAATTTTCAAGCTAAATGAAAATTGTATGTGATCACATTGCTTCTTTTCCTTATCAGTCATTATACAGAGCTCATAATCCACATAGGCAATGCCTGGCAGAAAATCTGAACATTCAGTTTATGCATAACCTATACAAAGAACACTGTGTTAGTATTAATGTAAAACCTGTGTCTGAAGTTATCACCAAACTTTTAATTTACATTTTCACAGGCCTATTAAAGATACATGTGTCAAATGTGATATTTTCAAAA
The DNA here is from genome assembly GCF_047948215.1 of Lycorma delicatula. Taxonomy (NCBI): domain Eukaryota; kingdom Metazoa; phylum Arthropoda; class Insecta; order Hemiptera; family Fulgoridae; genus Lycorma; species Lycorma delicatula. The sequence goes on along the minus strand of NC_134459.1, from coordinate 64,307,304 downwards.
TGAAAATCGATTGTTTAAAAAAAAATTACTTTTAAAATCAACAGAGATTTGCACCTTTGCAGAACAGACTTGCTTGGCAAATATTGGATCAGGGAATGGAAATGTCTAAATCAGTCCCAAATTTATACACCTTTACACTTGATTCGCAGAAGACTTACAGAATTTCCCACACTTCAGTGCTCTGTGGCATATTACAAACGTAATATGCAAGTTTATAATCTTGGGTGCCATAAACTTTCAACATGCAATGGTTTCATGTTTGTCTGGGATGAACGAATAGCCTCAAGAAATAGGTTCCTGCATAGTTCAACATTTACAACAAAGAGCCTCCAACAGTATAGAACATGTTGTCATGCTTATTAGTGATTGTTGCAGAGCTCAAAACTAAACATTAAGATGGTGCTAACTTCCATGTATTATGTACAGCAAGAGACAACAATAATGTTAAGATACTTTACCATAAGTTCATGGTAAATGACCATTCTTACTTCCCTAAGTGGAGCAGTTTTTTAACAGAAAAACATGTATGTTCCTAATGACTGGTATTCAGCTATTGCTCAGTCAAAGCGAAAGAAACAATTTCATGTAGAAGTCATGACTCAGGAAGACTTGTTTACAGATCTTGAAAAATCTACGATAAGAAGAAAAACTAATGAGATGGGACATCCTTTATCTTGGTTAAAAGTCCAGTGGTAGAGATATGTAAAAGATGACCCATTTAAAATATTTTACAAAGAATCACTGGGTGATGAACTGGATTTTATGTTCTAGACATTACACTAGGAAGGAGAGGAAGAAAACACTCATACTCTGGATATAATTTTAACTTCACAACTCTATATGCAAGCAAAAAAAGAAGATATGATTGATGTTTTACCATTCATACCACCAGTTCATCATGTATCTTTTACAAAATTAACAGATGAAGACAGGGATACAGTAGAAGGTCTCTTTATGGTAGATGAACATTGATTATTACTGAAGAGTGTTTTAATTGATGTTATCTTTGATTATGGTACATTATTCTGAAATAATTTTTCCTGCAGTGTTTTATGTTAAAGAAAATTCATTTTATAAACTTTTTGGATATATTTGAAATAAATAACAATATTCCAAAATAAATTTCTGATTTACAGCATCGTTTCTAATAAAGTACTCTATATTTCTATAATAACTATATATCTCTAATAACTATGTAAGCATGACTTTCACTTTTCTTTTCACTGGCTCATATTCATAACAAAGAGAACTGTCTGGTTCTCTCTGGTCAAATAACCTGGTAAATAACAAAAAATGAAATTTCTGAAGAACTTCAGACAATTTATTTATTAAATCCTTCAATGATTCTCTTCATGGATACTTAAAATCAGATTTGCATACTAGACAGCATGAACCAAGAATCTGCTAGTTTTTGGTACTACAGTTCTTAGTTCTGCAACTTTTTAAGTTGACTAGTATCAGGGTGGGTTGTTTTTATTTTGAAAATCAAGCAACTTAAATTATTCATAAAGAGCCATGCCACAAAGATTTCTAGAATTAAAATAATAATATACATCAGAAAATTTTAATTTAAATGCGGGAAAAATCACTACAGCTTATATGGTTTGCTATTTTTTCTAATGAAAAACTGAGTTAAATTTTACAATATTAATTCAACATTATCTCTGTCAAGATCTATTGATTCAGGAAATAAAAACACTGGTTCAGCTTATTACAAATGTGTTAAGCTTTTAAATTATATGCGATTTGACTGTGTAGGATAAAAAGTTAAAATAGAACAGTATAAGCTTAAGTAAATTGTTTAAATAAAACCACAAACAATTGGTCTAAACTCAAGAAAGTGAAATATCAGTATAAATGAATATTTTTAATTGTAAAACAAATTACTTAGCACACCTAATGCTCAATTTTAATGATCAAAATTATTTATAGAAAAAAAAATACAATAAGAAAAAATAAACAGTAAAATGAAACATGGAATATAAATACACAATAACTGCAAAAAAGGAAATATCTGATGTTAAAATCAATAATCATAATTGGGAGTTTAGTTTTATCAGATACATGTAAAAACTGTTTACAAGGTTAAAAATATCCCATCAGGCTGGTCTAGTATTGAGTTTTGGTTAAATCACAATCGCAAATCAGCTGATTTTGAAACCAAAGAGCTCTAAGGTTCAAATCATAATAAAGGCAGTTACTTTTATGTGGATTTGAATACTAGATTGTGGATGTGGATACCAGTGTTCTTTGGTGGTTGGGTTTCAATTAACCACAGTCGACCTGAGACTGTACGAGACTACACTTCATTTAAATACATACCTATATATCATCCTCTGAAGTAATACCTTACGATGGTTCTGGAGGTTAAACAGAAAAAAATATATAAGGTTAAAAATAGAGAAGAAAATAGTACTTCAATCAACGACAAAGAATATTACTTAATAGCTTCAATGTATAAAGTCTTAAATCACAATATTTTTAAATTGTGAAAAAAGTTTTTTTATTTATATTTATCCTAAGTTTCTAACCATTTCCATTGTGATAACTTATTTATTTTTTAATATTTATAAGAAACTGCTTTTCCAAATTTCTTCAATTTGACTATTTTTACTACTAGAACTATTGCAAGAAAACTTGCAGCAATTTGTAAAAAAAAAGATCCTCCAGTATTTTGATATTTCTCAATGTTTTCAGTCTACAGTTCAAAAATATTTGATAAAAAATTTTGTAAAGATAAGATTATGCATGTTAATATTCAATAATATTTTAACTTGCACACATATTTTGTTGTAGTAGGTACTTAACTTTGATACTATTAATTTTTTTTTGAAGAAGCCAATTATTAAGAAAGGTAAGTACTGAGGGTTAGGCTTTATGAAAGTTTTTCTGCTGTATTATTTTCAGCTTACCAAAATTTTTAGAGGGGACAAATTAAAATTTGTCACAAAAATTTGATTTTAATACATTTTTGCTTTAAACCAATAACTTAATTTTTCAATCCTCATTGATCAACACCTGAATAAGACATCACATGGTAAATGTGATTTTCTATTTCCTATTATGTTAAATTTTACAGCGAAGGGTTGTTAAATTTTAAGTTGTACACCAAATAAAAGGAAATTCTGCAAAGTTGACTTTTTGAAAATTAGACAAAAGTTACCAAATTAATCAATCATGATTACATGTTAAATTGATCCAGAAATAAGTAACAAATCTAAAATTTTTAATAAAAATTACGAAATTTATCATTCATACGAGAGGTTCAATTTTTGAAAGAAATAATTTTAGTTGTGTATTATACAAGGGATGTTTTAACTAAAACACTGGCTTTGATATAAAATTAAAGGTGGCAGAAAAAACCTAACATAAAATATATACTTTACTAGTTGGTTAGGGCTTGCTTCGCTTCCCCGACTATCTAGTCAGTGGCCTGCCTTGACATGTTCATATCTTCATGTTTGTGATAATATTTATAAATATTAACATTTTTAGCCGTGATGAAATTATTGTAGTGATTTTTTAGCTACAGCTTCATTTATCGAACTGCAACTTATGGAACCAAATATGCACCTCAATAGACATTTTCAAGAACATTCAATTTTTTAAACAATCTGTACTCAATAATGTGTAGTAAATTTGTGCGGTTTATGACTACTGCACAACCAGGTTATGGATGTAGAAAGGTTGTTTCATTTACGTTATTAAAAAAAATTTTAAATCTTTTGACAACAGATAACTTTAAATAACGATCGTTTTTTATTTGGCATGTTGATAAATAATTAAAAAATGAATCTTTTAGCTATTTCAGAAAAAAAAATTGTCTAGCTGGATTTGTACAATAGAAATGTGCGGTTTACTGGCATATAAGCATAGAAAAAATTATAACATAAAAACCACCCTTGCAATAAATAGGAACTTTTTGCCAAATTCATTTTTTTATATACCTGAGGTCCTAAATCTTGCATTTCAAAGAAATCAACTTATATAAAGATGTGAATATACATAATGGGACCAGATGATCGATAGTAAATCTTTTGTATGCAAACATTAGCCTCTTGTACTGCTAGCAAATACACTTTTTGAATTTTTAAAATTGGTCATATCGTTCTGAAGGTATAAGTAAATTTCAAAAAAATATAACTGAATGATCAAGCATACATCTTTTTTATGCAAATGTAAGCATTCAACATGGTAAAAGATAAGCAGTTTGAATTTTTAAAATTGACCATAGCATCTCATAGATATAACTGAATTTCGGAATGACCAGATTAACCAATCGAGAATATAAAATAAAAATATAAAAACCACCCTTGCAATAGAAACCTTCTGCTGAATTAGATTTTTTTTGTATACCTGTGGGGGTCCTTAATCCAGCATTTCAAAGAAATCAACTCCTTTATATATATGTAATTTCCCCACAAACCACCACTTACTGAAACATGCTGTTACTGTTCAATTAGTTTTGTTATTGTTATTCTAACAATTTTTCTGCTAATGATTGAAACTGATTACTTATTTCATCTAGTTCATTAATTTTTAAATCTCTATGATGTAAGCCATAGTTTTAAATGGAGAAAAGTAAATAAACTGCTACTTGCAAGGTTGGAATTGCACAGTAAATTTTTTTGGCAAAGTTGCTTTAATTCTCAGATCATGTTTGTTATACTTTGTTGTGCGGAAGAAGAATCCCACTGATAGTTTCGCACGTCTTTTATTCTGAATAGCCTCTCTTAAGTTTTACAATACATATTGACATTATATAGTATTTCCAAGATAAGGAACTCAACAAGAAAAATCTGTTTGGCTCTAACTATTACTTGTTATAGTTTTTACATGTAGCAGGAGATCATCTCCATTTTGTAGGGCTCAAAAATCTTGAGAGAGCATGATGTTCTTGTGTCCTTCAGTGAATATAAATTTTTGGCATCCATCTGATAACTTTTACATTAAAATACCATAAATGACTGAAAATGAAATGTTTGATTTATTTGATAATTATTTTTATTTTACTTATTTTTTATGACTTTTCTCATTTACTTAAAGATTATTAGTCTTCCTAAACATATAACTGCTGCTGCATTGTCACAAACATTTGTTCTACCTTCTTGAGACAAACACACTGTTTTTAATCTAAAACTTTTACACACAAAATTTGGTTGAGAAATGTAGCAATGTTTTGGACGAATATGAGGGGAGGAAAAAGACTGCTAATTTTATAGTTTTTTTAATAACATCTGCCTTTACTTTTATAATGAAAAGAATGAAGTGTTGATTCAAACTGGCACTGGTGAACAATAATTAATCAAGTGGAGAGTGAAACAAGCTTCAGAATAAAACAAGTACATGAACTATATAAATATTACAATGAAAGATGATCTAAACAGAATTTATTAAAAAAAGAATTACTTTAAAATATGATTTTCTGTACACATTTCTTATCTTTTAATGATTCATAATATTACATAACTAATTATTAAGAAATAAAAGCATTACAAATCAAATTATGTTTAAGTATCATAAAATAATATTATAAAAAAATAAATAAATAGTTAACATTACCAATATTAGTCAGTTACTGAATAAACAAATATTTATTACTATTTCAGAAATTAACATGATGTGTACTATAACAAAAACTTACAACATTGTGAAAAAAAATAATAGCAAAATAATTAATATGAATTATGTATAATTCACTATATAATATTATTTGTATATTATTTTTTGATTCAAATATGATGTACAGAATTTTCCTGATTTAATTTTTTCAGTTTATTTAAAACAATAAAATTATACATTTATTATCTATAATTTAGCATTCTATTGAAGCAAATACATCATACCATTGTATTAAAAAATAAAACTATTTTGTTATAAACAGTATTTTTATGACCAATATAAATAGAATATTTTTATTTGTTATATTTACCTTGATTTTTTTTAAAGAATACTTAAACTATAAGATAAAATACAGAACATATTTCTAAACTGTGTAAAAACATACATATAATATTAAGATTCATAAAATTCATTAAAACTGAATTTTAACAATCTGACTTTAATTTATAATTAATAAATCATATATAATTAATATATAATACATACACATAATACATGTGTTAAAAGTTCATAATTTCATTATGCCTCTCCAGTCCAATGAAAGAGCAGTCAATACCCAAACTTCATAAATACATACTTACACGATCTGTTTCTATACACAAACCTAAAATAATTTTTACAATACTTTTCATTTCCTAAAAAGAAGTAAAAAAATGCCAAATATACCAAAGTACAGGGATAAAGATTTCTACACAAATGCACCAATGAAAAACTCACTCTTTTTGGTTAAATTATAATCAAATTCATATTTCAACCTGAAAAATCACTGTGATCAAATAATGCTTGGTCATAAAGTTCTGCTTTTACTAGTCTACCACCAAAAAACCTTCCATTTAAAGCATCTCTTGCAGCTTCTGCTTCTGCAATAAAAAAAAAATTATTTAGGTTTATTGCAAAAAATTAGTTTTTCCTTCTTGAAATCAGCATGAAAATCTTTTAATCAGAATACTAAATGTTTGTTAAAAATATGAAGCAATGAATTATACTATATTTATTGTAATAGTAGCATAATATATTTATCCTTTTTCAAGTAAAAATTAAAATTAATTCCAAAGTAATTGGTTTACAATCTTATTTAAATTTGCTATTGCAGTAACATACATTAACTGCAATGAGTATTAGTAAGGCAATTTCCAATTATTAAATACTATTCCTCTTTTTAACGTTATTAATTCACATAGTGACTATTTTGTAAAATATATGGTTCTTAAAAAGTTCAATTTTCAATTTTTATATAAAGTGTTGTTTCAAACTTAGAAAAAAAACTGAACACATTGAATACACATAATTTATAATTTCCTGTTATTTTATTATATTTTTTTACAAGTTTTTAAATAATTCTTTCTTTTTTGTGTGTTAAAAATTCTCAAGCTAATCACACTGATCAAATTATCATTTGTATTATTCACTTTGCTTGTAATTTAAATATCAATTTAAAAAAAGTCAATTAAGTACAAACAGTTTGCCTACAAATTTATGAGGATTGAGTCATGATTGAGGATGATGAGTCATCAGAAGGTCACAGTTTTTTATGTTAATAGAATAGAAGAGCAACTGGTAAAACAGAACTTCTGTATTTTGGAACCAGTCATTTGACTGGTTTGATGCAGGTTTCCTATCTAGTGCCAGTTGTTTCATTTCAGTATATCCCCTACATCCCTAACAATTTGTTTTACATATTCAAAACGTTACCTGCCTGCACAATTTTTCCTGCCAATATCAAAGCGACTATTCCAGGATGCCTTAATATATGGCCTATAAGTCTGTCTCTTCTTTTAATTATATTTTTCCAAATGCTTCTTCATCAATTTGCTGCAATACCTATTCATTTGACACTTTAATCCACCCATCTGATTTTTAACATTCCCCTATCCACCTTCGGTGGTTCTGAAGGTTAAAAAAAAAATTATATTGCTCCTGTTTCGTCTTTCTTCAGCAATTCTACTTCCCAAATAACAGAATTCTTCTACCTCCATAATCTTTTCTTTTCCTATTTTTATATTCAGTGGTCAATCTACATTATTTCTATTACATTTCATTACTTTCATTTTGTTCTTCTTTATTTTCATGCGTTAGTTTATGCATAGGATTTCTATGCCATCATCAGCAAATCGTAGCACCTTTATCTTTTCACCTTGCACTGTTACTCTGGATCTAAATTGTTCTTTAACATTATTAACTGCTAGTTCCATGTTAAGATTAAAAATTAACAGGGATAGGGAACATCATTGTTGAATTCTGTTTTTTATTACAGCTTTTTTCTTATGTTCTTCGATTATTACTATTGCTATTTCGTTCCTGTAAATGCTAGCAATTTTTCTTCTATTTCTATACATGAACCCTACATTTTTTAAAGTGCTGAACATTTTATTCCAGTCAACGTCATCAAATGTCTTTTCTAAGTCTATAAATACTGTGTATTTATTTGTATACTTACTGTGCAAGTGCTAAAATTGCTTCCCTTGTCCCTATACTTTTCCTGAAACCAAATTGGTCTTAACAATTCTTCCACTCTCCTCTCAATTCTGTACAGAATTCTAGTTCAGATTTTAGATGTGTTAGTAGTTAAGCTAGTTGTTCTGTATTCTTCACATTTATCTGCTCCTGCTTTCTTTGGTATCAACACTTTTTAAAATCTGATTAAGTTCCCCCTTTTCATAAATATTCCACATCAGTTTGTATAATTATCTATCACTTCCTCACCTGCACTGCACAGTAATTCTGTAAGTATCCCGTCTATCCCAGGAGCCTTTCTGCCATTCAAATCTTTTAATGCTCTATTATATTCGGATCTCAGTATTCTATCTCTCAATTCATCCTCTTCCTCTATAACACCAGTTTATTTATTTCTTCTGTACTCTCTTCAATATATTCCACCCAACTATTGACCTTTATTTTCATATTACAAATCGGTTTACAATCTTTAATTTAACACATTAGATTTTAATTTATGAACCACAAAATTCTCCTAACTTTCCTGTATGCTGTCTATTTTACCAATGATCATTTCTCTTTCCACTTTTGAACACTTTTCTTTAATTTACTCTTCTTTTGCTAATTTGCACTTCCTGTTTAAAGTATTTATTAACTGTTGATAATACCTTTTTTTTACCTTCATCACTAGCATTCTTGTATTTTCTACATTCATCCATCAGCTGCAATCTTGCGATATCCAAGATTTCTTACCAGTTCTCTTTGTTCCACCTAAGTTCGCATCTGCTGATTTAAGAATTTCCTTTTTAACATTCTCCCATTCTTCTTCTATATTTTCTATCTTATCTTCTTTACTTACACCTCTTGTGATGTCCTTCTCAAAAATTTTCTTTACCTGCTGTTCCTCAGCTTCTCTCAATTCCACAGATTCATCTGAGACCTTTGCTTCAAGTTTTTAAACCCTAATCTACATTTCATTATCACTAAATTATGGTCACTATCAATGTCTGCTCCAGGATATGTTTTGCAGCCAATGTATCAGATTGGCTGCAGTATCATCAGGATTTTTTATGTTTATATTCTCCTATTGCAATTTTTAAACTGGTTGTTGGAAATTACTAAATTATACTTTGTGCAAGTATAATTCCTTTTAAGAAAGGAATTGGAAAGAGGTCTCCTCTTTCATTCCTTTTGCCCAACCCGTATTCACCCACAATATTTCCTTTCTTGCTTTTTCCGATGCTTGCAATTTCAAACTATTATTAAATTTCATCCTCTTTTATGTGTTTTAATTTCTTTGTACACACACTCTAACTCATCATCATGGGCACTTGTAGGCATATAGACGTTTACAATTGTTGTCTGCTTAGGTTTTGATTTTATCCTTATTACAATGATTCTATCACTAAGCTTTTTGAAATACTCTACTCTCTTCCTTAACTTCTTGTTCATTACAAAACCTACTTCTGCCTACCTTCTATTTTACATTGATTATTCTAAAATCAGCTGACCAAAAGTCGTTTTCCTATTCTCACCGAAACTCTCTAATTCCTACACTACATCTACATTAAACCAATCATTTCCCTCTTTAAATTTTCTAACATACCAAACTTTTTTAGATTTCTAAAATTCCACACTCTGACTTGTAAATGTTATTTTTTAATTTTCTGGTGACCCCTTTCTTAGTAGTCTTTATCCGGAGATATGACGGGGGACTAGTTTACCTCTAAAATATTTTACCAAGATAGGCGCTTCCATCTTTATTACATGAAAATGAAGAGAGCTACATTTTCTTGAAAAAAAAAAACAGTTGTAGTTCTCCATTGCTTTCAGTATTAGGTAATCAAAATGTCTGATATACCTTTTTTGTTGAACCTGGGAACACTTCTTTATCTCCTTCTCATCAAATTAAATTGATGAAAAATGTTGTAAAGGAGATCAAAAGCTCTAACATTTAAAAATTTTTCCATAAGTAAGTGTAGCCAAACTTAGAATATATTTTATAGGGCTTGATAATAGAAAATAATTGTGACTTTGTTTTTAAAGGAAAACTCAATGAAAAGGAATTAATAGCATGAGAATCATTTGTGAATTGTAAAAGGACAAAGGTACAAAAAAAAGAAGAAAATTACAAACCCTAGTAGAGAAATTTCCAAAGTCCTATAAGCCATGGGATGTCAAATGTCACTAAAAATACATCTGTATACAGACTTATTTTCAGGAAATCTTGGAAGAGTTAGTAATTAAAAAGAAGGGAGATTCCACTAGGACATAAGACCGTGAAGACAAAGATTGCAAAAGTCTTTTATGGTCTTGCTTACGTCCCAAGTAAGGGTTGAGCTTTTCTAGATTCAGATCAACCATTTCTGATATTATTCAATGATTTAACAGTTCTAAAGTCTGTTTAGTCTTGATTAATGTTCAGCTACAACTACAACAGATGTAAAGAAAGGAAACAATAATAACTCATTACCTTTCATTTGTGAAAACTCAACAAATATTTTAACAATAACTTCAGCATCATCATCTACTTCATCAGACTGTTTCTCATTATATATTATCACTCTGTCGACTGCACCAAATCTAGAAAACAAATTAGTATACAAATTTAATAAGTTCAGAAATCAGTGAAACAAAGTAAAAGTAATAAATAAAAAGTCTTAGAAAATGATAAATGTATTTTTTTTTAGTGAGAACAATATACATTAAAAACACAAACTGTTTTAATCTGTTAAAATTGTTTTATATACAGCGATTTTTTTTTATACCATATGGAAATAATTACAAAATTTTCTTTCATCATAACTCCCCCACTTTATCATTACCTTGGATCATTTCTAGAATAATAATATAAGAACTGCATCAGTCACCACACTACCTTTGTCTATGATACAATGCTTGCACTATCTGGTAGGTATGGGGCAGTTTCTTTGTTGTGGTGGTAATTGTTTATTACCAAGGTTCTTCTAATAGTCAAATAGCTCTATCTTCAGCAGAAGCCAGGTTTTGTATGACCTAATCTAAATTATGTTTCATTATGCACTGTAATAATTTTACATTTATCTACATAATTAAATTCAAAGATGGTTTGATTTTTTTATGAGTCTATAAGTAATAAAACTTCTGAAAAATGTTCATACTTATAACAGTTCCTCTAAACCAACTAGAAGCAGTATATATATATTCAAGTTAGAATGTAGTATTTCTGTTAATACATTCCAGAAATGTATTTAAGAAATTATATTATATTCTTGTATTTAAGAAATATTATGTCGAAACCTTTGTCTTTTCAAGTCTTAGACTCACTATGTTAGAAGAAACATTTAAGTTTTGTTCTCAAACTCACTCTGTCAGCATGTACACATATAAATCTTGTATTTAGAAGATACATCCACTATAATATTATAGAAAGAATATTTTTTATACATGTTAATTTTATTTTAAGTATAATAAAAATATTTTTTTTTTTTTTTTTTGTAAATTAGTTTTTAACAAATAACTTTTATGTATATATAATTAACAGATTGTCATCAGAAGGGTTTCATTAATTTGTTGCTGTACACTATCTGTCCTAACCTTTCTTGGAACCGAGATGCACTTGAAATATAGAACTAGTCAAGAGTTTCCCCTGACAATTAATGTAGATTTGCAGCTAGTCCTAATGGTAAATAGAGTTAGGGTATAACAACTTGAGATTAATATTATCTTTATTACAGTAGGTTTGGGGTGATAATTTTATGTACAGCATTTTTGAATGTGACTTGTGTATCTAATGCCAGTTTTATATAAGATTATGGTGGCTACCTTAAAATACACTTGCAAAATTTTGTTGTACTTGCTTGCAAATTATATCGTATAATCAATCCATCATCAATAAAGTGCTATTAACAGCCTTTTCATCAATTCTTAACATTAAATCTAGACAAATTGTACGAAAATCATTTGCCAATTTCTTTTAAACTAGATTTAATATTTAGCAACTGGTAGAAGGAGTATTAATATATGCTGTAAAGCATGTGACTTGCCATTTATGGCATTATAGTATAGGAGCTTTTTCTATCCGAACATAAAATTTCAGTTACGAAAACTGCTTTTTAAAGAATTTGAAAATTTTAATGTTTGTGCAGCAAATATCAATGATTAACAAAATTATTACTTTTTTAGGGCTGTCATTTGATTTTCTTTCGTCAATTGAGACTAAATACAAAATTCCAGATAAATACAAAAAAATAAAAAATTATACTTCAGAGCGCTATAAAGCATGAGAAGACCTACAAAGAGGTTTCTTGGCCAAGGAACTTGAAGGCACATTTCAACATAAGATTACTTGATAATTCTACATAGAGAAGACAGGATAAACATTTCTGTGTCGGTGAACAATTTGTAATGGATACGTACAAAAACAAGGTAGAAGAATGCAGACTAGATTAGCAAATAAGAGCCTTCATCCTGTATCAAAATTATCAGTTCATAATGTTATAGGACATATTAAAAAAAAGTTTTAATTAATGATTAAGTAAATATTAATGCACAATCTCAGTTAAATAATATAAACTAATACTCACTTGCTACATTCATCTTGGATCTCTTCCTGTAAAGACTCATCTACATCTTCAGGTGCAACCATATTACGAAGAATGACAACTCGGCTCTACAGATAAAAAAATAGAAATTTTAACAATTAAAATTTTTATTTATAGAAGGTCCCCTTAGAATTTGCTTTACATTTAATATTTTAGTTTAACATTATTTCTATTTTTTAACAGATACGACTCGCAAAGTATATGCAATACAAAAGGCAATTAAGGGTTGCTTTGTGAGAAAAAAATTATGATCACCACACAGTAAAACACTGTGGGAAGATTAGACATGTTTGGCTTGAAGGCAAAGTCGAATAGTGTATTCAGTCAACATAGGAGGTAATAGAAGATCACTTTTCATAGTATATATTACATGAAAAGCTAGTTCCTTCAGTTTTATGTGTCAAGTCAAGTTACTTATAATCATTGCGATTGTGGGATGTATTGATTATTGAATAAATGAGATGAAAGTTTGAAAAGCAACAGGCAAATCAAAGTGGGAATTGAGTGAAATCTTACAAATGTGATTAATTCCTTTTAAGAAATATTTTTCTAAATATTTTCTACTGGTCAATTTTTTCTCAAAAAATATTATCATGTGGTGACCTGTAAATTTCATATTTGCTATATTCAAATGTATGAAAATAAGATACATTCTACTTAAAGAGAATTGTATAATTTTGTATTTATACTATATATTTTATGCAATGTGATTTGTACCCTAGTTAAGATATATGCTTAAAAAACTGTATACAATATACAAATCAATAAATAGTAGTGTGTAATAAATCAATTCAAGTTTTATTATACATGTTAAGTTTTACTATTTTATTGTACCTCAACTTTTCTCATAAGTTTTTGCATAACAAGATGCCTTGCACTCTGCCCCTTAATGCTCATATTTTCTTGTTGCTGTAATGTTTGTGGTTCTGTTTCTTCTAACAATTTTTTCTGTAGTTCTTCTTGCTGTTTTTGCTGTAAAATATTAGCACACATTTAATCCAAAAATATATAACAATGTATAAAATTAATATTAAGTTTTCATACGAAGCAAAATGTATTATGTATGCTTCAAGGTCTGAAAGATTTCCAACTTTATTCCAGAAAAAAATATAAAAAACATTTTAAAAATTTACTTTAAGTTTTTTAAACCACAAATGAAAATCCTGGAACAATTATTTCTCTATTTAGAAAGCCACTATAACAATTACTTAACTAATTTAATAAAAAATATATTTATACAAGTAATGTGTATCTAATTAAAATTGATTATATTTATTTTGATGCGATGAATGCCATATATACTTAAAACTTAAATTGAAATAGTCAAAACTACAGAAATATGAACACTATGAAAGATGTTTTCAGTACTCTTTCTGAATAACTTGTAACAATATCTTATATAAATAAATGATATGAAAAATCAAATAGCAATTCAATATGAAGTCATTACTGATGACGCTTAGCTGTCTAATTTTGGAGACATCTAAGATTATTTTTTCCTAAATAAAGTAAAAATTTTTATTAGTATATTGTTGTGTCAATCAGGTTAACTTTGCACGATCACATTCTGAGACACAATAATATTGCAAAAATATAATGAAACAACACTAGTAACTTGTCCACTTTTTACAAACTTCTTTTTTTCCACTTTTATTACAAGAGAAGTAAACATTCAACAAATATCTTCCAGGTGGGACAAATACTAAGACTCCAAAAAAATAATTTTATTAGCATTAGTTCTTTTACTTTCTTTACTAAAAAGAAAGAGAACTTGTAATTTAAATTGCATGATAGTTGGCGGGTTACAATGAGCGATTAAGATTTAAATACAAAAGGTGATAATCATAATAAATGATTTAATGTTAATACTATTAATAAAGAAAACTTTATACTTAAAAAACAAAACATGAAAGCCATTTTAGCAGCAATAATTTTATTTTACTATTTTTAAAAATCTAACTTGTAGAAAATTATTTATATTACCGCTAGTATTAATACAACTTCATTTCTATACATCACAATTAATTAACACTTTAATTAGCCCGAAGAACCTTATCATACTTGCTGTAAAGTACATATTTTTTTTTTTAATGAACACTTTAAATGATGTCCAGTGATCAATTTTAGAGATGCAAAATTGGCTTAAAACTTGTTAGTAACCTGAAACATGTGTTGAAACAATTGGAACACAGAAGAAAAAAAATTTAAAGTACCAATGTGTCACTATACAGTAGAACCTGTCTTAACTCTCACTTGTGATCGTTTCTATAATAAGCATTGTCTGGATAAGCAAAATTTTTAATAAAGGAATTTTCATCTTTTTAAAGAAATAACTGTTCATAGACCTTATTTTAACATGTCAACTATAAAACAAGAATAGTGCTTAGAACAAGTAAAGTCTGTATTAAATTTTCTGCCATCCAATTAATAAAATCAACAGGAGCGTACAATTTTTGTTTAAAAGTAATAAAAAAGAATTAAGTAGAAAGTGAATAAGAAGAAAAATATCTACATATTGATTTTGATTTGGCTGTAAATCGTTATTTTAACTTTCAGATTATTGCTTTATTTCAAAATGAACATTATTTAAAAACACTATAATATTTTTGTGGTTGTTAACAGTTGGCACAAGACTATAAGAAAAACTATCAATCACACCTTCATTACCACTTATCATACCACATTCTGCTTTTGTTTTATACATTTATAATTGTTCCTTCAATGTCAGAACAGCTTATTAATATACAAAAAAGAGTGTAAAACATTCTTAGAATCTGAGTGAATGCCATTTTTATTAAATATGTATGGTAGTAACTGATTTAAAAGTCTGTAAATGGAATACATCCATACTGATAAAGCATAATGCAAGTTTGAAAACAGGAGAGTAACAAATTAAAAACTAAAATTTTGTATTCTTTTCTTGAAATGTTGTTATATAATGAAGAGCAAAAGAAACTACACACAATTTTCCACTACTGCAGTACAATAAACAATATGCATTCATATATATTTTATATATAAAACCCTAACTTTAACTCAAATGTAAATGTAAACAGTAACTGGTATTTCAGTCTCATTTGTTTTTATGATTTCATACTTTAATTCTTCAATCTTATTTAAAACAATCCTTGCAATCTGACTTTTTCATTTTCTTCCTAAAACTTTCTTTGTTTACAAACAGTATTTTTTATACATACTTTGTCAATTAATTTTCACAAAAAAATATTTCTGCATTCACTACAGCACTTTCAACAGTTTTAATGCAGTTCCAACCATAAACAATCATTATAAACTTTTTACAACTACCTTTAATTTACTGCTACTTAATTTTAAAACATTTCTGAATTATTTCTCATTGAACAATACAATAAATAATACACTAATTAAATCATAACATAAAAGTGGCGAGAACTGGGATTTCAAATAAGCAGGTAACTTAAAATGCATTTATAAAAAATAAATTCCATTAGAAAAAAACAAAAATCACAGTTAATATGAAGTGAATATTAAGGCAGGTTCCACTGTAGTTTTGTAAATATATTGAATATAACTTAAAAAAAATTTAATTCTAAGCAATAAATAGAAATTACATATGCACTTTACAATCTCTTGTGGCATAATTTATTATCCTTGGTCAATGATAATTCTGACTAAAAACAGATTTAATGTAAATTAATAAGACATTTTTTGAACTACTAAACTGCCTATCAGGATTGTACGGTATATTTTAGCAAACAAATAAATATGTATACAAAACAACAGTCTTTTAAAAACAATCTACTTACTAATAAAAGAAAAACTAATGTGTATAATAGTTAAAATAAAATCTTATAGATGGATTTAAAGAGCATGACAGTAATTAACAAAAGTACTAACAGCTTAAAGAAAATATTTTTTAGAGAAACTTTCTGTTACATTGAGATAATTATCTTAAAACTATGAAACAAAATTTTTCTTCTATCCCCCAAGCTGGAATGTTACTCGTACCTCAACAAAAAATTTTCACTTTATATTATTGTTCAGTCTGAACTCTCTTCTCAAGTACATTTTTTATACAGTCTGGGGGACATTTTATTAATCTAATTTTTTATCACTAAAAAAAAATTCATTATTAATGTTAACATCTTAAAGCTGTATTTTGACCTACCTTGGGAAAAATAACTAACAGCATCCCTTAAAACCACATGGTCCAACGTAAAAATTTCAGAGAGAAGCAACCCAAAAATCAAAGGGTGTTAAAGTAAAATTCCAACAGCTAAAATCTTATTTAATGAACTGGTTTTCACAGAGCACTTAAATAAAATTAATAAGTGCAATTGTACCTGCCTTCGTGGCTTGAGTGGTAGCATCTTGGCTTGGCCTTTCATCTGGAGGTCTCAGGTTTGAATCCTGGTCAGGCATGGCAATTTCACACGCTACATTTGTCATTCATCTCATCCTCTGAGGCAATACATAATGGTGGTCCCGGAGGATAAAAAAAAAGCGCAATTCTGTGCATGATACTGGCATTTATCAATAATTGATGGCCTTAGTCTATCATGCCACTTGTCAAAAAAACAATGTATTTTTTTTTGTTAACTTTACTAATTCCTTTATAAATGCGATAACTTAATTATTAAGTATTAAGATTTGCAGTTGTAAATTTTTGCTTTGCTATTTTATTTTAACTGTGTAATGTAGCCATTTTTTGCAATTGAAAAAGAAAATTAAAAACAATAAAAGATAAATACTAACAGCACTCATATCAGGACACAAAAATTAATAGCTGAAAAATAATAAAACAGAAAATAAACATAGCAACATGTTGATAAAATATTGCTTTACTACTTACTAATGTGATAAAAAAATACTGTTTGGAATTAGTACTTTGAACTATCATAAGAACTCAAACCATGTTTCAAAGTGGTGTTGACATTATTAATTTTTTGATTCAAATTAAGATTTAATTTAAACTAAGAAATAAAATTTAAATATTACAGTTTTATAACTATGGTCATTCATTTTTCATCTCTTTACAGGTTAATGAGGACTCTGCTACCTGATCTTGTTTAAACCATACAGTTTTAACATTTATTCATAACAAAGCATTTATTCAGTCCAAAACAATTGAATGCACTGAATTAACCATTCATTCCAGTATTAATAGCATTTTTTAAATATTTTTGTCTAGTATACTACTAATTTTGTCTTATCTTTGAAGTCAAATGGCAATATCTACTTAATTTATAAGTGATCGAATAATTAGGAATACCAGAGAAGAAATTTATCTGGAAGTTTAATAGGAATTTTAATACTTTCATGCGATTACACCCATCTATAAGTTCATAATATAATTTTTTTATATAAAAATAAAATATTACAATTGAATAAACAAATATATTTTAATAATTTATTTAAAAGATTACAAGTCAATTGTCAAATGGTGATGAAAAAAGGAAAGGAGTATACTTACACCTACCTGGGCTTGCTCTTGGGCCCTTCTCAATGCTTCTTGCGTTGATCCTTGGTTATTGACTACACCTGCTGGAGCAGACATCAATGTAGGTGTTACTAAAGATGGTGCTGGCAAAACACCAGCCAAATTTGTAGCTGTAAAAATATTTTTATCTGAATGTATGATTGGATTAATATTTATCTTAATTACATCAAAGGTCTAAATATAAAAAAAATCTAAATTCTAAAATGAAAACAGAAACAAAAAAAGAATAAATAACCAGCAGGAATGTGGTTAATTTAATGGCAATCACACTGGTGTAACAAACAAAATTAACAATAATTCTGACAACTGTCAGCCACTATAGCTTTAAAAAATTTCATCTGATGAAAAATACGACCTGTAATGCTAGAGGGAGTTTAATATAAAATTTATATAACTTTTGAAACTTCAGTGAAATTATTTCAAAAAACTATTTAAACTTTTTAATCAACCTACATACTGTAGTGTAGTACATTATACAGACACAATCAATATGGCTTATGTATTTTCAGGAGAATATTGGAATTCCAAAAATAGGTTGTGTAATACATACTTTATTTAATTCCAGTATTAAATTTATGAATACATGATTAAAGTATTAAATAAAATATAGGTATTGGTTATATGATTTTATACAAATATATATGGGATAAAATGCTCCACCACGTAACTCTGAAAGCAAAACTAGAGTCATGCTTATAACTGATTAGATTAGAGGTAATAAGGTACGGTGGTGTAGACACATATTCTACAAGAACATAACCTACTGGTTGAAAACTATTGAAAATAACTGTATACCTTGATATTAATTTTCTGATACTAGCACTATTGGTTCATTCATCATGTCATTACACCAAATATTGCCAAATTCTAGTCTCTATTAGAAGCATAGTATTATTAAAAATGTTTTCACTTTATTTTCATAAGATTTGAAATACAATCCACATTAATTTTTCTATCTAGTCAAACCTATATCCAGGTTAATAGATCACTGATAAGGTACCACCACCATCAACAATGTATAAAAAAATCTGTTTTACATGGAAAAAAAAATTAGTGGGAATAAAATGTAGAATGTTTCTTTTTATTTCATAAACAACAGGATTATGTTATTTTAGATTTTCTTTCTTTTAAATGGTAGAATATTAATTATAACTGGACCATACTTTTACTAGTTAGTAGTTCTTGTTACATCTATTACAACTAATCACAAACTTGACAATATTCTTAATCATTTAATATTATTATAAACAAACTTATGATTAATATCTTAATCTTAAACTTGGGATATTTATAAATTAACAGGGTACCGCACAAGTTAAATTATAGAAAACTATATTTATTTTTAACAAACCATCAATTATTATTAGTTTACCAATTTTTATATTGGAATATTTTCATTCAAGATTGAGGTTAGGTCACTGAATTTGGAAATTCATGAGTTTAGGGCTAATTGGTTCCTTACAGGTAACACAATTATATTGATGACATTTAAGTTGCGTGAATAGCTCTCACTAGAACAAACACTTGAATCTCATGAATAGACAATATCAATCCAGTATGTTTGGAAGTGGAAATGAATAATCAATATCTTTCCATAATAATGATCATTTTCTTGTAAACAACCTGAGCAATTAATCTATATATAGCAAGTGCGAACTTCATTTGTTTCTTTTAAATATGCTTTACAAGAAAATAGCCTGAATGAGGAAAATATTTTTAAGCTTCTTTATAAAACCAGCAAAGTTAAAGATCACAAGTAAAAATGCCAGTCACTGAAATGACTCTAGTGTGTAATATATATATATATATTCAAATCTATGAGAGAGAGTCAAAAATGATCTATACTTTTGCCATAACAACTTCAAGGTTGTCACACTGCCTTCTACATTGTGTGTTTGTATAAACATGATAGAGTTTGTATGACTGTGATAACATGTGTGAATTTTGATCCTGATCATGTCATTTGCCTTCCAGCTATTAAAATGTAAAAACATGTCCATTCCACTAGCAGTTTGCACAAAGGAGGAACAACAAGCAATGATCCAATTTCTCTGGTTGGGAGTGTTGTGAAAGGGGCTGAAATTCATCATAGATTTTTATCACAATATATTAACAGTATTTTATCACAGTTTTTTTCATGGATCAACAAGTTTAAAAGTGGCTGGACAAATGTGATGTATGAGAGGAAGGGAGTAGGGCATTTATTAATCTCCACCACTGAAGACAAGATTCAACAAGCTTGAGAGATGATTCTGGTTAATGGGCGAGTTACAATCGATGATGGGTACCAAGACAACTTACTGCAGTACACAAAATCGAACGTGTTGACACATTGTTCATATCATCAAGTTAATTTTGAGGTATTGGAAAACCCTCCCCCTAGCTACAGCCCACGATCTTGCTACCTCTGACTTCCATCTGTCTGGGCTGTTCAAGAATGCTTTGTAAGGTCGTCGATTTTCAGAAGATTTAAGACAGGAAATGGGTCAAAGTGGCTTCGTGACCAACCAAAAACTTTATTTTTTGAAGGAATTCGCAAACTTGTGGACCATTGGTTAAAAATGATGTACATGCTGAACTCCCCCTTACCTTTGAGTAAATAAACGGAACAAAAAGTGTCTATAATTTTTTACTCTAATTATAAATAAAAAAAATGAAGTATGATAAAGTAATTATTAAAATTAAAATAAAAATATTTTAATTGTAAATTGACCTACACTAGATCTAACTAACTATCTAAATTAGATCTAATTTGTTCTTCTATTCATCCTTCTGACCTAAAAATATGATTTTTTCTCATATGAATCTTTTTTATTCATATAACAATTGATAGCACTGGAGGTTGTGAAAACAGAAAAAATTTCCATATTATTCTAAATAATGTAGATCCACTTTATAAGGTCAGATGTAGAACTTTCATAATATTCTAGTATAAAGAAAATTATCATATTTATGTATAACTATAATGTATAAAAAATTAACTTCAAAACATATCTTTAAGAGATAAATTGAAGGGTGAATTATTCTATACTTTAGTTTACTGTTAGTTTTACATTCATAATGATTTGCATAGCTATTTTATAATATAATGATGAATAAAATATATTTTTCATAAAAAAACTGAATGGATAGTTTATCATTCTACATTAACACCATAAATAACAGTTATGTTGACCTAACACTATTGCCGTAAGGTTATGTTGATGATCCGGAGTGCATAATGTGTTGTTTTTTGCTCCTGATTTTTTGGTGTTGTTAGTGCTCTTTTTTTAGCTTTTTGGGTAGTTTTATTGTTCTAGTGGTGCGTGATAGCTTGAACTGGAATTGCGTGAATGGTATCCAAGTATACTTTTAATGTGTGTGACCTTTTTTGTATTTTTCATGTGCCTTGTAACGACCACATGGTATCAAGTAGGTTAGCGAAATTTCAAGGTAATACTGTTACTTATACTCATATTTAGTGATATTAATTAACTGTGTTCTAAACTAAATTCTGTACCATACAATATTTAGTTATAAATTACATAATTTAAGAGTTATTATAGTTACATTTATTGCAAGGTTCACCTATAAACATGTAAGTACTTGGCAAAACTGTTTTCACGCAAGTTTTGGTTCAACCTACTTTTGGTGATCCAAACCACTCTTGGTTTCACAAACGTATTTTGGCTAATACAGGTGGCAACCATCTTGGTTACAGTTTTTTCTTAGTCTTAAGACTTTTTGTACACCTTTGACATATTTCTTTGGCAAACTGCAAGAGGAAAAGACACACGTCAGGCCAAGAAAGAGCCTCCCAAGATTACTTAGAGGGTGACCTAATCAGTAAGGTTGATGACCTTTATTGCTCCTGCTGTATTTCTCCAGAGGCTGGTGGCTCAAGAAAGACGGTAGTCTGTTACCTTGACTCCTTCCACCAACTCCAGTCAAAGAGATAAGGACGACGCTCAAGGAGAGGACTAACAAGGATTTTAGCTAAACTTGTGCTCAAGCGCTGGCCTAAAAGGCTTTCTTGATATACTGAGCTGGTCGCTGAACCTGTTCTAGATGATGGAGTGGGAACAGTGATGGTTATCGATCTGGCCACAAAGATAGACCAAGGCCTGCAGAAGAATACAGTAGTAGGTGTTCCTTGGATTAAAAGTTTAATCCAAAAGAACAAACTAAAACTGGGTCAGGTCTTGGTTGGAAAATAGAGCACTGGGGTCCTGACTGGAGAGGAAATTGACTGCAACAGTAAGACGAATTATGTGGTCATAGTCAACAGGGACGAGGGTGAAGATAAGACCAGCAGTGACCTCTCTAGAGCGGTAAGCATGGCTCTGAAAAAGGCAAGAAGGTCAGCTTCAGCAGAGTCGCTGACAAAATAGGGCAAATCATGAGAAGTCGTGAAATATCATGGCTGGAGGTCTAAAACAAAATTCATGGTATACCTTGAGAGAATCCCAGACCAGACAAAGATGCCTGGGGCTAAGATAGACGAAAAGACAATGAAGTCCCAACCACGACTGTAGTGAAAGCAGAAGGAAGATCTTATGCAGACCTGTGTGGCAGAGGATGCAGAAGGGATCCTCTTGGTGATAAAGGGCCCCAAAGACCTTCAAATAAGGATTAATTCCAAGGGTGATGCCGCAGAGAGACTCAAAAAGGCCATCTATGCATAAGTGGAGGGCATGAACATGTCAATGGGTGACAGGTAAGGGAGGCTTGTCCCCTACTCATCAAAGATATAGATGAGGTTACCTCTACCAGTGAAATCGAAGAAGGTATGCAAGGCGGCTCTATGAACTAGTGGACCTGCTAAGGTCATTTCAACCAGGCCAGCCTTTGGTTCTACCAAACCCAGCGGGTTGGTCTAGTGGTAAATGCATCTTCGCAAATCAGCTGATTTGGAAGTCAAGAGTTCCAGCATTCAAGTCCTAGTAAAGGCAGTTACTTTTATACGGATTTGAATACTACATCGTGGAGACCGGTGTTCTTTGGTGGATGGGTTCCAATTAAGCATACATCTCATCTCAGAAATGGTCAAGTTGAGACTGTACAAGACTACAACTCACTTACACTCATATATATCATCCTCATTCACTCTCTGAGGTAATACCTGAAGGCTAAACAGGAAAAAAGGAGGCTTTGGTTTTACCAAAGTTGCAACCGACTGTGGTAGCCATTCTTAAGAAAGGACGAGTCTGCATTGGTTGAGTCTCCTGCAGAGTATCTCTCCAGTCCACTGAAGAGAAATGCTGCAGGTGTTTGTCAACAGGACATTGGGTGACCAACTGCAAGGGGCCAGACTAGTCCAAATTGTGCTTCAATTGCAGTGCAGAAGGATACCACAACTTAATGGAGGAACACAACTTTGGTAGCAAAGAAGTGCAACAAAACCCCAAAATGAAGATACTCTTAACAAAAGCAGAGATGCTCACAGCTTGTATGCTACTACCAAAAGAAAAGAGGCTGCTGACCTGGGTGTCATCAGCGAACCTAATCTTGCTGTCATCAATAATTAGAAATGGGTCAAGGATGATTGCCGAGATGCCGTCATTCTCCACATGGGGCAGAGTGTAGCGATCTTGAATACAGTCTAGGGTCATAGGTTTGCATGGGTCGAAGCTGCCAAATCTAGATACCAATGAATTTGAGAATTAGAATTAGAATGGGGTTGCAACTGTAGAGGAGCCATCCTATCAGAAATGATGGCTCTGGCTGGTCTAATATGTGCCAATGAAGAAGGGGTAACAAATTTCAGTAGAGGGGATATATTGAATATCCTTGATTACATCTTTCTCCACAAGAAAGTGTACAACAGACTTTGAGGGTGGACAGCACTGGAGGAGGAGACTCTTGAGTGACCACCTCTGTATGAAGTTTGAGTTAACACAGATCAGGTGTGGAATGGAGGCGTCCCCCAGGTTTTGGAAGCTGAAACACAAGAACATAGTACTGTACAAGGAAATATTGCAAGAGAAGCTCTCTGAGGGTTCTGTGGATGCAGACACTCGCAGAGATCCTAAAAGAGGCGCTTGATGATGTTCGCACATCAAGTGGATACTCCATAAAGTTCATTTATGTTGTTGGAATGCAGAAAATAACCAGTCTCTGGAAGGAATGTGGAAAGGCCAGAAGGTCCCTCCAGAGGAAGAAAAGGGCTGGCGACACCACTCAGGCTAGGTGCTGGCTCTCCAAATGTAGAGCCGATAGAGATTGGCGATTGAACAGTCCAAAAGGAAGTGGGCAGAACGCTACAAGGAGGTCAATTAGGATCACTGGGGAAACGGTTATAAAATCGTTATGGGACGATTTGGCAGGAAGTTACCTGTTTTGCCCAGGGAGTTACTTCAAAAGATAATTACGACGCTGTTCCTCCCAAGGGTGAGGTACAACTTTGGAATGGAATGGTGGCGATGGAAATCCCTCTATTCACAATTGGAGAGCTTCATGAAGCTAGCCACAAGGCCTGGTAAATGCCTAAATGCTCTGGGCCAGACAGGATTCTGGTAGAAGCAGTGAAGGCCCTATTAGAAGTCCATCGCCTACAGGACAGGGTCCGCACAGGCTACCTTTGCCATAGCAGGTTTACCGCCTGTGAAATTCAGGGTAGAGGAACAGGTGAACAGAACAAATGGGAGTCTCGAAGCATGACGCTCACCTCAATTTAATAACAAAGTGGCAGGAAAGGTGGGAAAATCAAGGCTAGGCAGGTAGATTTTCTATATCATTCCAAACATAAGAGGATGGACTTGTTGGGAGTTTGGGGAGACAAACTTTTGGCTTACCCAGCTCCTGATGGGCCATGGTGCATTCAACAGTTTCCTACACCAACAAAAGAGAAGTGGATGCACCTAAGTATGCCTATTGTGATGAAGACACAGTTGAGCACACATTCTTCATAGGCAGAAGGTGGTTGAAAGAAAGGTGGCCTTGTCATGAGGCTGTAGGTCAGCTAAACCCAGCCAACCTAATGGAAATGTTGTCCAGTGAAGCTGCCTGCAAAGCAATAGCCACTTAGTTGTAGAGTATCCTAAGAAAGAAAATACAGGAAGAAAGGATATGAGGATATGCTGGATATCTGGCTGCGGTTTTTCCTTCCTCCTACCAAGAGGGACTACTTCTGCAAGCCAAAATTTGCCATTTTCCAGCAAACTTGAAGCTGTACAAACAAAACCCTTAATGATAGAGATCTGAAATTTAGTATTTTCTCATAACTCTATCAACAGTTAATTCACATCAAATTTCATGAAAATCCCAGTTGGTTAGGTTGTGGGCCTTGTTGATGTAACACGGAATGACCTTTTCTTAAAACTAAATCAAACAGGTTTTTAAAATATATATTAGTGTAATGGTTTATTACAGTTTCTTTCAAATTTATTATCATATTTTGTGCAATATTTATTCTTCTATACTGACTAGCTTAAATTTTTTTTATAAATTCCCTGAGTTCCAACAATAATTGCCTGGATTCATTTAAATCACTTACTTGAAACACTCCTTCAAGTTTCTACATGTGATAAAGACTTAGTGATAAAAAATAAATAAAGTAAATATATTTTATCAGCAACTACCAATCTGCAATTGATTGATCCAACCAGTTTCTTAGTATAGTCAATTTTAAAATGAAATGAAAATAATAATAATGTACTTAATTACTTGGAATAATTGGTGCAGGTGCTCTGAATTGTTGAGGTATAGCAATGCCTGGAGGTGGAACTAAACCAAGTTGTGGTGTTTGTATTCCAAGAGGGCTCAAGTTTTGCATAACTGGTGCTAGTGTCTGCAATGCTGGAGGTAAAGTTGGTATTACAGCTGGTGTTCCTAATGATGATGTTAACTTTGAAAGACCTGAAACAGTATTTCAAAAAGTTACTACAACACACATTACATACATATACTTTTTATTACACAAACACTAGTTTGTTTTTATTATTGATCAGTTATCAGTAATTACACAGTTACACTAATATACTGTCCAACAAATAATTATTAAAAAAAACTAGGCCTGAGAAAGATAAGTATGTAAAATAATTTTACATGCTGCCAAGTGAAATATTTTACTTCTAATTATTTAATTTTGAGATATTTTCCATTAACAGACAACATTTCTACAATTAAAATCACATAAAAAAAGGCTGATTAACTGTGAACACTTCTACTCTTATTACTGTAAATTTCTTTTACTTTTCAGTCTCATTTAAAAAAAATAAAATCTACACAATGCAAATGAAATCATTACAGAACACAGTGGAGCACCCATGCTAACAAATGATGGATCCTTACCCTGTTGAAGTTTATGGTGCAAACAATTCAATAATGGTAAACTTTTTAATGAAAATAGTACAATATTTACAGACTATTACTTTTCAAATGAATTTAAGCATGTCAAAGTATACAGTTTCAGTTACAAAGTATTGTTAATATAAGGTGAGGTTAGACTTTTATGTGTATAATAGATTTTTATGTGTATTTTTTCTGCCTGTTAAATTTTTGTATGAGTACATTTACTATTAACAGTTTATTTATTTTGTTAAATAACTTACAATTAAAATAACTTTAATCTGATAGCAAACAAAATTACAAACCTTGATATTATGTATAGCTAAATTTATAATAAAATTCATAATATCTGATTGACAAATAATAAACTATGAAAGAATGGTGATTTTTAAAGAAATTAAAAACATGCTGTAAAAAATCAATTTAAATTGTTAATTTTGATTTCTGTAAGTGGTTAGAAATTAAAATCAATTTACAAGTCATATCAATGTCCACCTCATGAAATTAAAACTGAAATTTTATAATGTGAATGAATAATTTAAGAATTATCCAACATTTTATTTAAACAAGATTTTGAAAGTTTCAGAAATTCATAAGAAATTAAAAACTGACCTGAAAGTTTAATAAAATTCATTTGTACTCTTGAAAAAAGTCACAAAAATGAAAATGTTGGGGTGATTAAGTAGAAACGAAAGAAGTGATCCATATATGTTTTACAGGTCGAAGATTTCATTAACCAACCAAAGTATTACATCAACAGTCTTCTTAAATATTAGCCTTATAATTCTATTAACAGGATAAGTTTTTGGTCTATTACTTTTTAACTTTCATTTAGCTTCACTCTCCCAAGACATGTAGATGAAATTTATGAGAGCAGAGAGCAATTATCTGAACGATTGACCAAATGTTAATTGATTTTAAGAATACGGAAAAGCAACATGACAATAATTTTGCCTAAATTTGTGAAACATATACTGCATCAGAAAATTAATACCAGCGGTTGGCTAACTTGAATTCAGCTGGCTATTCATGAATTTAATGTGGAATGGATAAACTGAACTGTTTACTCCTCATTTTAAATTAATTTAAAAAACTACAAAAATTTTAATCTTAAGAATAGAAGAAAAATTAAAATACGTAATCCAACACAAACAACTACCAAGGACAGCATTTGAAGCAACGGCATCCATAGCTTGTATTTTTGCAGTGGCAGCTGCAGCAGCAACAGCAGCAGCCGTAGGCATCTGACTGGTTGTTGATGATGGCCCTTGCTTAACTCTGGCACTCATCTGTAAATAAAAATTTTTTTATAGAAATTGAATTATTTTATTGCACAACAATCCTTTTTTATAATATCAGACTCACAGTGAATGTCAAGTCTTAAGTATCTTCTCCAACAAGCACTTTAATTTTAATTTCTTAAATCTCAAACTTTACAAACCTGACTATTAAACCTTATAATTTTTGGGTGGGTTATCTGTGACCTGAAAAAAATTTGTTTAAGTACAATATATACAAAGGTATATAAAAAAAAAATTGTAATACTTTTTCACTATCAAAATAATAAGTCAAAGTTCTTTTCATAGTACTAAATGAGTACTACGACTAGTATAAACAAGATAAAACCTTAAATTTGGTTTAGGATGGACCAAGGAAACAGCTGCAACTAACTAATTACAGACACCACACTTAAAATGACACTAAAAATGAGATAATTTAAAAGTTTTTTGTATAGAATATTAATATTAATCTTTGTATAACACAAGAGTTAATAACAATGAAGTTTCATCCTCCTAACTAACTATAATAGTTTGAGCAATTTCTGGTGGGGAGAATACAATATATGGACCACGGACGAGCAATTTTAGCTGAGTACTATCTCTTATCAGTTAAGTGCTCAAATCTTTGAATTAAGTGTTAAATTGTTGCTGTTCAAACTATGATAGCAAGAAAAATTAAAGATAAGGAGGAAGTGATGATGACTAGATTTTCAGTGAACTATAAGAAAGTAAGAAAAAACAAAAATACTTGCTGCTTGGTAAGTTCTTATTGTCTGAACTTAATAAAGAATAAAACAATAGTGTAAGAAAAAGAAATAGTGTAAAACAATAGTAAGAAAAAACGTTATGCCTGATATTAACATTGATGTCGATATACTTTATATGGATATGCACTTGCTTTTTTATATTTCATGTTTTGAAAATGCTTCTAATTATTACTTACATCAATCATTTTATGAAAGGATTAATAATAGTGACCTTTAACTATATTTTCAATAATAAATGTGAATTTGTACAATTCTGTTAAAATCTTTTTTTATTATTTACATTTATCCCATTATTTATTTTCTGTGGATTTAATCAACTACAAAAGTGTTGTAACATTCATTATTGAGAATTGAAAAACTCATTTTCTTAAATTTAAGAATATCTATAAAGATAGAAATTACTAAGTTTGAATATTTTTTTCTTGGAACTTAGGAAATAAAAACAAGACTATGAGTAAATATCATGGTCTACCTAAATATGTTTTAAAACTTCGGACCCAGAATATGGAGTTATCAAAAAATGCTGAATGTCCAGAACAATGAGATAAAGGGTAAATGGCTTTGTTTCAATTATAGTGTGAGTTGACTCTTTTTAATCAATAGTATGAAAGACCACTACATTAGTAAATGTGAGCAGTTATGCATAACTTTTACATCAGATTTTTTATACTTAATAAAGAAAAAAAATTACATTAACAGTTTCCTCCATCTGAATAGCAATCTTTATTGCTGTTAACTTTTTATTGTATTTTTTTTTCAAAATTCATTTAACAGCATGATTTGTATGATTTAAAATTATACAAAAAACAAAATAACATTTTTGGTATGATAATTTTTTAAATATTTTGGCTTATTTAATATTAAAATTAACCAAAATATAAGTAGAAAAATGTATTACCACATGTAGAGCATTGGGTGGAGTTATTGCTCTGCCAACTCTAAGATACTGTCCTCCCAAATCAAATAGATTCATAGAAGCAATTGCTTCTTGTGCTGCCTGTTTTGTTTCATATTCAATAAACCCGTAGCCTTTGTGTCGATGAGGTGAACTGCCTTGTTGCAATTTACAATACTTTATGGGTCCAAAAGCTTCAAACACACTGAAAAAAAGAGAAAAGAAAACCAGTAAATAAACAACACCAGAACTTATGTGAAAAAAATAACTTTTTAATTGATATACATGAACTGTTAACATATTCCCGGGTGTAGATGGATACATTACTGAATAAACCTTTTAAGGGAGGCATCTCTGTTCTCTTTAGTAACTTTTTGTTTGCAATTTTCCAAATTTCTTTACACAATTACCTCAATTAATCAGCAAACCACATAGTATTTGATAAGCACTGAAGTAAGAGCTTTCTAAAGCAATATTAAATCAAATTTATAAAAAGATCATCAAATCTAACTCACTGAATCAATGAGTGTAAAAATAAACATTAACTACGTTTAGCAAGCGATTGTGATAAATGAAGTAAATTATGTACATGTATTTATTTATATTTTTTTAAATTTTGTATATTGATATAATTATATATGAGTTGTGAAAATAAATATCTGATCAAAGCCAGACAATGAGTGATGACTGTACCATTTGTATGCTAAATTACATATATTAGTTTGAATCCTTATAAAAAAAACAAACTATCCATTCGGCTTTAAATATATCGCATCAAAATTGACATAATTTTATTCTGCATTTGGTGATGTTGATCTTGTATTTTATACTAATTTTTTAAGTTTGTTTTTACTATGAGAATGAAAAAGACACCATTTTTTAATCTTCTTTTGCATATCTTAACTTTGACGCTTGAGAACTACTGCTCAAATTTTTACACAAGAACCCATTATATTAACTTCATTCCATTAATTTCAGACCAGCACTTTTTTATTTTTATATATGATAAAATAATTCTTTAATTGTGGTGCTAAACAAGAGAAAAATTCTCTTGTAGCAGACTAAGCCAATTCCCTCTCTTAACTGCTTGGTTGCCAAACTAATTCTATTATAAGTTTCATGTAGTATATAGTAGTAGTTCAGTATCTACTACTCAAACCACTGCTTGGACTCTTATTTTATATTATCTCTCCTTTACTTTTGCCAATTTATTTATATATATTCTAATTTTTCTAGATGGTCGTTAATTACAGTACTGATTTATTATACTTATTCTTAAATAATTTAAGTGTTTATTTTTAATTTTATATTACATTAAGTTTTTTTTTTTTAATTTTGGGGTTATAATTTTTTTATAGATTTTCTTTTGTATTTTTGGTGCTACTTCAGTACGCGGTCTACTGTCAAGTTTACACTTTAGTATGCAGCCACTATCAATTTACACTTTACTATGCAGTCTACCACAAAAACAATCATTTGGAGACATCATAATACTTTGTGCAATAAATAGAAAAGGAGTAGAATAGGATCATAGCCAGTCAACTGTACAAGTTTATCACACAATCATGTTATAATAAGGTAAGTAAGTTTTGTTGCGTATAAAATCACTTAGGTAAATTGTTGTCAAGAAAGTGAAACTCATTTATGATAAATACAATGTCGCAGATAAAGACTACTTCAGTCAAAATTTGAATTTAAAAAATTTATAAAACTTTAGGGGTAAGTATATCACCATTAATATTATTTAGGTGAAACTACTAACATATACCTACATATAAAAAAATAATTCAAACTGTGTATGCCATCCATCTCTTGAAAAAAATTACCAAAATGAAATTTTACAGATTTTCACGTTCAACTTTATCGTAGAAAGAAGAGAGATAGGTAAATTAACCACTGGACCAATCTTTAGTCTTGAGAAAATATCAATAAATCGCTTTTTATTTCATCCTTCCAGGACCAATAGTGTTTAGTTATGATTTTTCCCGTAAACCCTTACAATCACAAAAATAGGTGTGCGCACCATAATGAAAATGGCCGTCACAGGTAAACTGCAAAAAAAAGGTTCTGAACATGTAGGAAACAAGTAATTTCAGTTTTTTTGAATTGGTCAAGCAACCACCCTCTGGTCACTTCAAATAGATTGACCCTACAGAGATAATAAAGATTTAAAAAAATTTGGAACACCAATAAGAAATTCAATTTTTTTTGCGGTATATGGTCTGGTTCAAAATAATAGCTTATTTCTGTGCAAGAATAACACATTCCTGAACCACTCTTCCAAGTGTGTAGTGTTCCTCCTAATGAGGTAATCACCTCTGCCATTTTCCCAGACAAAACAACATTCTACCTCTTCTATAAATCAATCTTCATTTCTAATATGTAAAATTAAATATCTTGTTTCCATGCATCTGACTATGCCTGAAATCTTCCTCTCAATACATATACTTCCTTTCAGAGTATAAATTTTAATTGCTGAAATTGTCTTCAAAAACATTTCCAATGTCCTTGTGCTGAACATAATACATCATATGACTTCATTGTAAAACATTTTATAATTGGAAATCAAAGTAATTTCTACACTTCACATATCCTTCTCTGATAAAATTATGATAATTTGCTACAAAACAAATTGTTCCTATTGAGTTTTTAAAATTGAAATCAAATGTTTTTCAGAATTTCCTGTAGTTTTGTGGATTAAAGGCAAATAAATAAAAACCTCTAAAAAAGATTCAGGTTAGCCACCAGTGTATCAAATATGATTAAAGTCAGACACAGAACCTGGACCTGAGTTTCTATGTCACATTGTCTTACAAAATTAATAATAGGTCATTGGTTATTAATAATAGCCAATATTTAAAGGTCATATATTGGTAAGGATATGAAATTTAATAGTTAATTGAATGGAATACCTTGGGATCAAACTGAAGTTACTAACAAGAAAACTAAAAAAAAGATGGAAAATGTCTATTTTGATATGACTTATTTTTAAATTGAGTGGATAGTTTGTTTTTTATATGGATTCAAACTCACATGCATATCATTTCTGTGCGAACAGTCATTTTAATTCTGTAATAATTGACTGATTCTATTCCTTTTGAATATTGTTAAAATTAGTATAAAAGTAACAGCTATTATAAATCTTTTTTAAGTTTAATATCTTGTTTTAATATATAGTGTTTTACAGATTCAAAACTTGGATCAACATGATTTTTTATACCAAATAGCCCAGCAAACATAAAAACATTATTAATTTTCATTAAATTATATAAATATCTAATTCCTTTCTTAATTGCTGTCTAAATACTAGAAAAAAAGTTCTGATATGAATTTCTTGGAAAGATTTATTATTTCTTCAACTTAAGTGAAGGTACAAATCTCCAAGGTTGTGAAAGAAAAACTGTAATCAAAGCAGGAAAATAACAATATCCTTTAAAAATGTTCTTTACATCCCTGATCCACTTCCTATATAAAAAGACACTATAATTAAGCGAAAAAAGATTAATTAATTCATACCTCTTAATATCCTCTTCAGTAAGGTCAGGATGTATTGAAGCAACATAAATTCTATTGTACTGTTTTGCTTCTTCTGTTATTTCATCAATAACAGATTGTGCTTGAGGCATATTACTTGGTCGTCCAACCACTTTAATATTCCTACCACCCAACATAACTCCATTCATCTGTTCTAATGATAATTGTGCTGCTTCTGGTATGTCGTATTCAACAAATGCAAAACCTTTGTGTTTTTGTGTTACGGGGTCCCATGACATATTAATCGATTTGATTGGACCAAATGGTAGGAATGCTTGTCTTATGGTATCTTCTTTCAACTCAAAACTGATAGAACCTACATATACCCTATAACAAGTAAAAAAATATATGAAATAAAAACATTATTAATTTTCATTAAATTATATAAATAAATATTATTTCTAAATATATTGTGAACTGAAAGTACAATAAGCCAAATTACTTGGTATTTCAGGTCGTGAGTTCATAAGTTCTTTATTTATAAAGCGTTAATTATGAGAATGAAGAATGACAGACTAGTTCTAAAAACAATTTTCTTTTCTTTCTGAAATACAGCTCAACAAGTAGTTGACAAAAATCAATTTCTGGAAGAATAAGAATCCCTGCTGAAATTTTTTTATAAAAATAATTTATTCTTGCAAGTTTTTTTTTAATAAATGCATCATACAGAAGTTACAATGCATGCTTTTGTGCCAGGGATTCTGAACTCTGAAACCTTTATTCCATATTTTATAAAATTGGTCTTATGCAAGTTTTAGAGTTTTGTTTTCTATAGAGCTACACTGGAAAAATGAATAAAACATTGCCTATTTTCTTCAAGAAGCTTTTGTATATATATATATAGTACAGTTTAAGTTCAAACAAAGATTTAAAAATCAATTTAAGGCAAATTTATGTTTTAAGTCTATAAACTTTGTAAACTGGGTCAAATGTTCTAAATAATTCATATGGAAAACAAAGATATTTAGTTCATTTAGTGGATAAACTTTGCCTTATATTATGCAAATAATAAGGCAAATAGAAAATTAACACTTATGAGCACAATATAAAATTAAAAATCTTTAGTATAATATTTTACAGAGTTAAAACCTTTCCAATGTTAAATTTTGAGAATCATTCAGCAACATTTTTTAAATGAAGGACAGTCCATTCATTAAACTATATAAATTCTAGCTATAAATAGCTAGCTATAACTTAGGAATTTTTAATTAATTTACATTAAATTCATTAATAATTTTTTAATAAGCAGTCATCTCTTATCAGCAACAAGAAAAATCATTAGCTATAAATGGGAGTCTAACCAATAAAAATAATCGGTGCTCAACCATCTATAGTCAACAGTAATCTTCTAATCATTCTGCAATTATAACTTTAAATTATAATCCCTCACAATGCAAAAAATATTAAAACTGAATTAATTTTTTTTGCAAATAAAATGTCTCAAAAAGTAAACTTTAAAAACAAATTCTTACCTGCACATTAGAATGAGTGCCTGATGACGATGAAAAGACTTTGCTTGCTGAAACAAAAAGTAAATAAAAATATAATTAAAGCATTGAAAAACACAAAATTAATATGATATATACATTTTTCATGCTTTAATAGTTAAAAAACTGTCCAGAAGTGATTAAGGTGGGTAAAAGTCTTCACTAGAATTACAGAAAACATGATAAAACTTGATCATCTAGCCCACTAATAGAAGGGACAAACTACTAGCTAACAACTATATCCCTACTAAAAATAATGAATGTAATGATTTACAATTTGAAAAATGCATTTATTTTGCAAATAAACAGCTATGCTGAAATATGAGTGCAAATGCCAGTTTACTAAAGAGAACAGTTTTGAACAAAAATTAATTTTACTGTACGGTTTTTCTGGATTTGGGGATGGGATGTGGATTACCTGAAAATGCCATGTAATCTATTGAGATCACAATAAATACGAAGTGTATAAAATACAGAAATATATCTGAAATAATTTTTAACCTATTAATAAATAAAAACTTTATTAAATAAACATATCCATTTAAAATAAAAACCTAATATAGCCAATACATCACATATTTTTTGAACAAGAGATGGCCGAGTCAATATGATATTATGGTTATTATGGCTTACATTCATACAAATTCTGTAGTGGAATGATAGTGTCTTACCTTTTATCTGATGATTTGGCATTTTTCACTTTTAAAAAAATTATAACTTTTTCATCCCCTCTATATACATATTTTAAATTCTATCATCATAAACCACCTAGTACAGGCTTTTGAGTTAATACATTTCTTATCCTAAAGTCATGATTGAATTCATTTAATTAAAATGCACATTAAAATAAAAAATTAAAGAATATTAAATATTAACGTATACTTAATAAATAAAATAAAACCATGCACATGGTGTAATGTCCTTTACAGTATGGCAATATTATAATGAAATTCATGCATAATTTAAACAAGTGCTGCTATCTGTTGCTGTTTTTATAAGAATATCTCCCTAAACACAGTGTTGGTTTATCAAATTGAATTTCTGTTTGCGTTTATATAATATTTTTGTAATATGTTTAATTTTCTGTCAATACCAGAAATAAAATGTTTATTGTCTATTAGATACTCTGCGTATTAGATAAACTTAATTTATTATTTTTATAATTTAATGTTCAAGAAATTAGTTTTAAAAGATCTATTTGCTGTTTCCTACACAAATACAATGACAGTTACATTTAAGTTTAAATTCCATACAAGTTATTTATTTCATTATTTTTGTTTTTCAAATATTTTATTATATGGTTATTAGGTTTATATTCTTCTTTATTGTTAAGTTTTAGTATGTTTTCAATGATGTATTAATGTAAATATTATACAAGTATATTATTTAAGCAAAGTAATGTTTTAACTTTTTAAGTCCTATTATTATGTAATTGGTTGTAAGAAACAATTATATTTTGTTATCATGTTTTGATATTTGTTTTTTATAAATACTGTTAGTTCAAGTACCATCATATCCATTTTCAAGTGATATATATTTTATGTATATATTATTTAACTTTTCGTCATCATTATGTGTTTACTGTTTATATATATTATATCTTTTAATTATATTTATATAATTATTAATTTTATGAGACCAATGGTGATTTGATTTTTTATGAATTATTATATTATTGGATGTAGGGATGTTTAATTTATTAATTTTGGTGGTCCAATTAACTTAGGGGCAGGCAATTGGTTTAAAAAGACAAAATCTAGAATGGTATTTTAAACTATTCTTATTTTTAAAAATGTGGTCAAATGGTTTTAGTAAACTTTTTGTTACAACTGGAAATTTGTTAGTTGGGTATCCAATTCCTCAAATTTATTATCAACAATACATTGTTTCATTAAATTATGACATTTTTCTACTGACATGATAACCAATGTATTTTTTTGCTTTAACTGTTTTTACTATTAAAATATTGTTTTTCTCTTAATTTGTAAATTGTTAGTTTATTTAGAAAACTTTATTTCATAATTGTTTTACTAGTGAATTATGCATTTTTATTTATTTTTTGATATTGTAGCTGATAACATTATGATATTGTTCCTTATCTTCAGAATTCTGCTGGAATTTGTTTCAGAATCTATAACAATATTTGTAAGTAAGGTTAATTTTATAATTATCATTTAAGTTGAATTTAAATAAATCAGTAATTTTTCATATTAAAACTGATATTTGTTACATTTAAAAAATTATTTACGTTATTAACTGAATTTTCTTGAAACTTAATAAAATTAAGTTCAATTAAAAATACTGTTTCTGATTAATAAATTATGCACCATAATTACTTGTATTTTTATTTTTAGTTTACATTTATGTCTGTATGTTAATTTCAATTAAATTCCTTAAATGATAAAAAAATGAGTGGTCCTAAGTTTTTTTTTTTGTAATTTTAAATGCATATTATATAATTCAATGTTTAAAGTTTGTTAAATGTTATCATCCCTACTATATGATCTGTAAATAAAGTAATGAGACTAGTTTTTTTGGCAGCCAAAGTGACAACACTGTATAATTACTATTAAACTTATGGTTATGTGAACAGCTGATTTATATTAGGTATTATTATATTATATTTTTAGTCTATTGTTGCCACTAGAGACAAACTTTTCGTGAAACGAGATTTGTTGTGCATTACAAAAGTGACAGATACTAATTATGAGCAACGTTGTGCAATCAAGTTTTGTGTCAAACTCAGTGAGAATGCTACTGAAACTTTTTCAAAATTGAAAAGGGCATATGAAGATAATGCTCTGTCACGACCACAAGTTTTTAGGTGGTTTAAAGCATTTCAGATGATTGGAAATCAGTTGTGGACGATCCACGCTCTGGAAGACCATTAACGTCAAAAAGTGATGATAATGTTGAGCGAATCAGACTTGATATGGTACGACCAGTGATTAACTGTCAGAATGGTTGCAGATCATTTGAATTTGAAACCATACCACAGTCCACCAAATTTTGACAAACGAATTGGACATGAAAAATGTTTGTGCAAAATCTACTCAAAAAAAAAAAAAATCACTGTTGAACAGAAAAACACCAGGGTGGAAGTGTACCAAACTCTTGTAGGACGAATCTGAAATGATCCTGATTTTCTAAAAAATGTTATTACTGGTGATGAATCTTGGATATCAGAGCAAGGAGTGGCACACTTCAAACTCATTACCCCCCCCCCCCCAAAAAGAGCAAATCAAAACTGTTAATTTGTTTCTTTGATAGTAATGGCGTTGTCCACAAGGAGTTTTGCCTACAGGAGAGACTGTAAATCAATATGTTTACAGGGAAATTCTTGAAAGTTTTTAACGTTTTTAAATTCTAACGTTTTTCTGCAAGAAAAACGTTACCCGCATGAGACCAACCATCAAAAACACTGGATACTGCATCATGACCAGTGCACCTTGTCACACTGCAATCTCAATTAATGAGTTTTTGGCAAAGAAAAACATTCCTGTAGTTCCTCACCACCTTATTTACCTGATTTAAGTCCCTGTGACTTTCTCCTGATCCCGACTTTAAAAAAACACCTCAAAGGACACAATTTTGGAACAGTAGAAAACATTAAAAAAAGATTAAAAAATGTAACCGACCATCTGAAGGATATTCTGGTTTCTGAGTTCTAACACTGCTATAAAGCGTGGGAAAACCATTTGAAGTGTTGCGTGGCTACCCAAGAAAACTAGGTGATAAGAGTCCACATATAATTGGATTGTAAATAAAAGTTTTCCTGAACCAGTCTTATTACTTTATTTACAGACCTCGTATATATCAACAAAACTATTTCAAATTTAGTAACCAATATTATACAAAAAAAAAACCTTACTTATGGGATATCCACCATCAGCAATTTTGTCAGAAATATATTTACAGGATTACGAGAATAAATTACTATATAGCATCACTCATATACAATATTTTAATATGGAGACTACATGTTGATATTTTCATTACACAAAACCCGATAATAAACAATGAACATCTTGTAACAAATTATTTAATATCAAAATAAAAGGAAAACCCAACTGAAACATCGGTATATAAAAAAATTACACCTACATCTAATAATAACAATTCATAAAAAATTTGATCTCATAAAATTAACACTTTTATAAATATGGTTAATAGTGCAATCCAGTACACACATAGTAACAAAAATTATATAATGAAATAAACATAAAGTAGTTGAGAATGTATATATTATTCTAATTAATAATATTTATAAAAACTAAGTATCAAAATAACTCTAAAACTAAGTAAAACTCTAAAACTAAATAACTCTAAAAAACAAAAACATAATAAGACAAAAAGGTGAAAACAATACATAATGTATTTATTTATTCACTAATAATATAATTGAAAAACGACTAAAATTTGCAATAAAGAAATATTTAAACCAGCATACAAATCTAATAACCACACAATAAAATTAAATGTAATAAATTGTGATTGTATTTATGCAGGAAAAATAAAAGTTCATTTAAAACTATATTTCTTAAAAATTAAAAATATATTTAAAAATTGCTATGGCATGAAGATGCAGCATGACAATTTTTGATTTTCTGATTTATCTACTTTATAATGAATGTAATTTTGTTTAATTGATTTTAGTATTTTTAAATGTTATACTTTTAATGTCTTTGGTGCATACAATTTTCTTCAATTTTAGCCATTCGGCAATTTCTGATTCTCAGGTTGAAGCGTTTGGTATTTTTTTCAGTTTTCAGGCAATGGTATGGTGCATTATCTATTACTACGATGAATCCTTCAGTAACAACTTTCACAATTTTTTTAAACCACTGCATAAAACTGTCACCATTCATCTTATTGTGATACCCTTGGGAAGATCTACAATCAAACACCCAAAAACCACTGTCCAAAAACCCATTATCACTTACATTACTACTTATTTATTTTTTTTAGTTGGGGGCTTTCATCCCAGTTGATAAACCTTCCTTAAAACCCTCTTCATGAAATTGCTTAATTTCTCTTAAATATTCCCTATGCCATGAAATAATATCTTCAGCCTTATTTTTCTGGACATAAAACAAAGTTGATTTTAAAACATTGTGCAATGTACTTCTAGAAAAATTCAGTAGTTCATAACTGGTATTCATGGCATTTAATATTTTGTTCAAGTAGGAAGCTCATTATTGAAATAAAATAATGAATTTTTTTTCTGATAGTGGATTTAGTAAATTTTTCAATATTTTTCACATGCTTTCAAGTCTTTTTATGGCTAACTGTTTAGAATCAATTTTCTGTTTCTTTATTATATTAAAATTTGTTCTTTTGTTAACACCTGTTGCAATACTTGCTTTCCAAGCAAAATGACTGCAGTTTCTTGTATTATCTTGTATTAAGGTATTTATATGTTCCTGATTATCTTTTTCTGTAGCTACTGAAGGGTTTTTCTGGATTATGTTTCACAACACAATCATTCATTGTTAAAACCCAAATGGCACAAAAATAAATATATTAAAATATAAAATTAATGAAACTAATACACTGAATAAAACTGTTATAAAAATTAACTACAAAACTATTGTACTGTACAGAGTAACATGATAACATAGACTGAAATACTTTCACTAAATTGAATAGTAGTGTTAATCATTACAAATTGTTACAGTTATTAAACAGCAACAACAAAGATTGAACAAAATTTTTAATTGCTTTTCTTCAGCATACTATCATGGCGCGAGGCAAGTGGTAGCTTACAATACATTATTATATGCATAAAACAATAAATGCACTTACATGTGAGAGTGACAGATGACTCAGCCTAAACTACTGAGATATTTCTCATACAAGCTGAATTCATGTTTACTTCTGCTGCACAGTTTCGTATAGCTGGGCGTAAGCCAATAGCTAATTTGAAAAACTATCAACATATGCATCAAAGTTGATGTGTCTATAATTATCTGTAGTCTAATTTAATTCTGAGTAAATATGAAAATAAATGGACATACATGTAAATACATACAAATGAAAATTTTCAGAGTAGAAAAAAATAATATAAATTAATTTTATTGCATTTATTCCAAAAAATGTATAAATTTTGATTAAAAATCAGCTAACCCAGCATCAAGAATTTTAAATATGTTTTTATTTTTCACCAACAAACAAACTGTTACAAAACCCATTTATTTTGAAATTTGGTCAAATTTTTTAATCAAAATTTGTACACTGTTTGAAACAGATCAAGCATAATTTAGAAGCACATAAGCTATTATTAACAAGAATTTATTCAAATTTGATGGCTTGATAGGTTTATTGTTCTTGGAACCTAATAGTATGCACTTAAGTTATGTGGAAACTTTACTACTCCTAAAAGAAAAAGTTAAAAAAATTCTTGTATTTTTTCCATTTTTCTAAAAGCTAAAACAATTTTTTTGCAATTTTGTTTATAATTAATTAACTACCTGTTGCTGATGTGCTAAGGTCTGTTTCATTAATACCATCTTGATACTCTGTTCCATTGCATATTTCTTAGCACGTGTTACTGCATCTTGCTGCTCTGACGTTAATTTAGGTAGAGGAGAACCAAGAATACCTATTATGCCCAATCGAGAACCTGGCCCTGTAAAAAAAATTCCATGTTATTAGACCCTAATTATGTTTACATAATTTTATATGTAATCTAAGAGTAGCAAATTTTATGAATGCAAACTAATATTTTATTATAAAAAGAAATTTAATTAAAATTCTTTAAGTCACAAACAAGGAGGAGAGAAATTTATAAATCTATATTATATAGAGGAAGAGGATTTTTTTTTTGTTCGGGATAAACAGAAAAAAAAATTAATCGATCGCTAATAAATTTTTATCAATGTCTCTTGGCATATTTGACAAGACATATATTATATTCCAGAATATAATTTTGGAAATATATCCATATATAACAATTGATATAGTATTAATGGCTACTTAATTTTGATCCATGTTTCTCAGCATAACTGAGGTTTATGGATATTTCATTTAATAAAAAAAAAAATCTATATAAAGCAATGGAGGTTTGCCAGCTGAAGTAAAATCTTTAACTGTGAACAGGGTTTGAAGTGAATGACCCTGTGAACAGGGTTTGAACGAATAATATTACTTAATAATAGAATTACATTTACATTAAATAAAGTAACCTATACTATTATATAAAGAGTAAAAAGTTTTTTTGTTCAGGATAAACAAAAAAAATTCCCAATCTATCGCTACTAAAAAACTTTTACCCATGTTTCTTGGAATAACTGAAGTTTTTGGATATATTTCATTTTGAGAAAAAAGTAATACATATATATATAAATTTATATTTAACAGATCAACCCTAAGTAGAAAACAATTAAAATAGGATTACTTACCTTATTTCATTACATAAAAGCGCTTTCATGAATTTGATCTGCATCATCAGCTACATGCATTATACATATATATACTATTAAAAACTTGCAAAAATTGTTTAAAATTACAAAGATCAATTAATTAAAATTAACAAAGTCAATATTAAAATGTAATTAAAACAAAGATAAAAATTATATAATTAAAAATTAACATTTTTGAAATAAAAGAAATTAAAAGTTTTAAATTTTAATTATTTAATTTTTATCTTTAATCTAATTTTTATTTTACTAATTTT
This sequence comes from Lycorma delicatula, assembly GCF_047948215.1. Lineage (NCBI taxonomy): Eukaryota > Metazoa > Arthropoda > Insecta > Hemiptera > Fulgoridae > Lycorma > Lycorma delicatula. Next base: position 64,265,281 of record NC_134459.1, on the reverse strand, counting down.
AATTGATCTTTGTAATTTTAAACAATTTTTTGATAGTTTTGTAATATATACGTATAATGCATGCAGGCTGATGTTGCTAATCAAATTCGCAAAAGCTTCTGTTATGTAATGAAATAAGGTAAGTATTTCTATTTCAATTGTTCTGAACTTAGGGTTGATCTATTAAATATAAATTAATTTGTATTGGTACAGAAGAATGGTTACTAAATTACTTAAAAAAAAAAAAAATTATTTATATATATATATATATATATATATATGTTTCCTGGTTAAGCAAAAACTTTACTGAATTACCTGTAACTGTATATCACTGTGTGAGCTGGGTTTGAACTGATTGATTATGAACATCTAATAAACTAATTTCTAGATTTTTTGGGTTTCATTCAGAATTTCAAGGGTTAAAATTGATTTCTGAATTTTTTATTTTGAAACCCTATTTTTTTTTTAATTTCTCTGTAACAAATGAAGAAATCAATTTTTGGTGAGTGTAATCTTCATGTCAATAAACCAATATTTAGATTTTTGAAATTCAATCTTCAGAGGGGATGAAGAAAGGTAAAAACATTTTTGAACAATGATTGCAAACTTTTCTAATCTCGACTATAGCAAACAAGACATTCAGTAGATTTGGGCTTGCAAATGCTCTTCATATAAATATTTAAAAACCATTTTCGGGGTTTTTTAATTTAAATTTTTTTAAAGGGTGTAAAGGTATACCAGTGCTGTGACTCAACCAACACAGCCACTGCCACCCATCATTAATGTAAGTGTGACTGGCTGCATCTGCCTCTGGTTACTTGACTAATAAACAAACTAAAAAGATTGACTGCTATGGGAAATGCAAGTAACCATATAGCACAGGCCAAACTGTGATGGGAAGCTACTTGATAAATATTAATTTTTATACATAAAGATTATTAATTATTATATATATTTTTAATAACTAAATAATTTTAAAAAATCTTATAATTGTCAAGGTCATGTTACTTCAGTAAAAATCAACTGTTTAAGATTCTATTAATCTTGCCATCATAATCACTTTTTTCAACTACTACAATCAATTCACTTTGGAGTAAATTTCTATCATTTAAATAATTACCATGGTTTGCATATTATATTAAAATATGTTGCAGTACTGATATGGATGGAATATTTTGTTGGTAAAATAATTTTTCTACCTATAAAATTTTTAATTACATCCATTTCAAAAGTCTATTTTTAATTTTTTATTAAATAAATTTAATTTCATGTAATAAAGCTAATCATTATTGTATTATTTCAAGATCAATATGTTGACAACAAATCTATACAGTTTTTGTAATATTAAATGTATAATGTATCCAGTGCAGTCTCTTCCATTCTGTTTTTTCAATATTCTGTATTTTTATTTCAAATAAAAAGCTTAAAAGGAACTTTAATTTTTTGTTTTATTATTAAATTTAAATATTTCTGTGTGGTCTATATTAAATATGTCATTAATTGGAATGTGGTTTAAGGTGAAATAATATCATTTTATCCTCTTTTTCATCATTAAAATGTTTTTTATTTGGTTTTTTCTTTACATTTTATTTATTTTGAAAACTGCCTCTAATGGTGGTGGATTCACTAAAACACATTAAGGCATTATTAGTTTCAAATTTTAGCAATTTTATACAGCCATCAAAAAACAAAAACCATAATTATAACTATGTTTGCAACTCTGAAAAATGCTTATTCAGTGTGCCTAAAAACTACAAATAGGTCTCCCATGTGCTTAGCCACAAATGCCAGTTTGAACTAATATGAACTTATCAGTCATCTCTAGATATTTAAAATTTATGGCTGGCAAATGCATTCCTCAAAATCCATGTTAGGCTTTATCTACTATAAAAAACTTTGCCCTTATCTACTAATTTAAATATTTATAGTAAATTCTTTGTGCACAGGTAATTGTGTTACTGTTATTTTTTAATTAGTATTTTCTCTAAACCAGGAGGAGTTTATGATAAGACTACATTAAAATTTTTATTAGAAAGAGCAATTTTCATTAATTGAGTACTGTACTGTTCACTTTTGCCTTGTTATTTAGTTTTCTGAGTTGGATGTAATTAGAATGTATTGTTTCGAACTGAAAATGAGCTGTAAGAAACCAAAAATACATTCTTATGTAATTGAAGGCAATAAAAAACTTAGGAAAAGGAAATATAATAAACAATAGTTGCCAAGAATGGCATGGGATACAAATTACAATAGAAAATTGGTAGTAAAGTACAAAAAATTGAGCAGTTTTGCTCTCAAAAAATTTGTCACAGAAGAACAATATAATGGACAGTTGAATATGAAAATCTACTAATGAGGTTTTGTGATTTTACAGTAGAGAATATGATTTAATTCTACGCATCATTTTTAATAATCTACTTAATAAAAAACCAATGATTAAGTTCATCAGAACTTATGCTACACAGATTGACCATTAATCATTTGAATAGAAGGCTTGCATGCCCAGGATGCTTACAGAAGAGCACAACAAACATTTGTTAACTTGTTATTTGGTACTGGTTACCATTTTTGATACATTACTATAAAGGAGATGCAATTCAGAATCAGATGACAGAAAATTACTTGGATGTCACATATTGCCAACAATAAAATAACTGTCCTTACATGGAATAAAGTACAGCAATATCAGCTTTTCAATAAAAGTTCAAGCAAATGATCTTAAGAACCTCATACATACTGTATTACAGGATAGACATGGTATTCTTTAAAGGAATTCATGTTCTAAGGCTCAACAATAAATTCTGCCATCTATCGTAAAAGCCAATCATAAAAGAATGTTTTGACTTCTAGTGTGGTTTTGCTTTGACAGTGTTTGTCATATAGCTCCCATTGTGTTTGTTTAGAAAGAATAGAGTTGTTCCCCTAACAACTCTGCATTTAATAAATTTAATCTCTTCCTAGTTTTGTCAGTAATCAATATTTTGATGACAAAAATGAATTGTGAAACAAAGTTATAAAGTAGTTAATTGGTACAGGCGGTCTTTACATCTGTATACAAAAACCTTGTCCTTTCAGTTCATCAAAAATGGTACAAAAAAAAATTAAGAAATAGTTTCAAGTTAGAAGAATTAGAATATAAATTTTAAAATGTAATTCATATTTTGTTAAAAGAATAATGGATCTTACTTGCAAAAAAAAAAAAAATTACTTACCAGGAACAAGCTGTCCGGTCTGATTAAAATCATATATTGGGGCAGATAGAAAAGGGAAAGAGGGACCTGTAACAACCAAAATACAATAAACAAGCGTATCCTGAAACCACTGCAGTATGTACTTCAAGTAACACAGCAATTAACAAGATCTCCAGTAAATTGCTTTAAAAATGATATGAACATTGAAGAATAAAAAATAAATGGTTAAGTCTATGAGTAAAATTATACCTAATACCAAATAATCAAAACATCAATGTTTTGTTCTACAGCAGCCTATTCCATAAATATATCAACACATAATACATTTAATTAATATATTCAAATGACATTCTTATGGATGAATTTCATGAAATAAATGTTAAATAATCAATTTAACTTGATATAAAAAGTAAAACAAAATTATAATGGCAAAACGTTTAGTCAATTTTATTAGAAAAAACAAATTATATACCTGCTTAGCATAAAATATTTTTCTATACTGGTGACTAATAAAAATGAACATAAATCTGAATAACAATAAGCATGACGACTGCCACCACAAACTTCCATGGTAATGTTATGTTTCTTCCCCTTTCATCCAAAAGGTTTTGAATTCAAATACTGGGCAGGCTTAGCACTTTGAAGGGTGCCATGAAGTCCATACTTCATTCTTTGTAAAAAAAAAAAAGAAAGTAAAAAGCTAACTGTAATTGAGCACTAGCCTGTAGTTATTAGATTAATAAATAAAAAATAAGCAGTATGTTTATAAAACAAGCAAAGAAATAATTTAAATGATAAAAATAAATTGCAAAATACAAACTGTTTAGTGACTTTCTATAGATATTCTTTTCTTTAAAAAAAAAACTGCTGTTTTTTTTTAATATTATAAAAATGGTTCATAAAATAGAGGATTAAGTGTATATTCATACATATACACATAAAAAAGTTTATATATAAATATATATGTTGCTACAATTTTTTTAAAAAATCAAACAAAAAACTGATGTCTTATTCGGTTGATGGGCTTTTTAAAGTTAACAATGTTTTGTTTAAAAGAGGACAATTTCTTTAAATCAAGAAGTAAAGTATTTGGTTATTATATCTTTGAAGCAGCTGCTGGAGTAAGAAATTAAAAATTCATAAAAATTTTATTTTTTGATCTTGTAATTGTCTAAGTCTTGGGTCATTTTTGTTTAATTAGCATATCAATTTAAAATTTACTTTATGATTCATTCATTCTTATTTGTTATTAGCCAAAAATAATGTAATTCATGAATTTCATCTATATTAAATATTCAAAACACTCATTAAAACATTTGTGCAACTTAATATTACAAGTTACACTTTTTATGTATTTGAACAGATTGAAAATTACAAACTAAAACAGGTTTGCAGCATCATACAGACAAACAACATACATTAAAAATTATAATTTTTGTGCCTTACTATATCTTAAAACAAATTTCAGTCCATACTAGTGTTTCAAAACAAATCTCTTATCTTGAGATCGTACTGCCATAGCAGGCTGTGAAGCCCAATTACAGTTTAACAGTTGATTTTGAATTTTAAGGGAACAAAAGGAAATAGTGCCATAAATTTAAGAAAAGTTTCTTCTTTCAATTTAATGGTTAAAAATTAAATTTTAAAGACCCATCACGACAATTAATTGGCAACTGAAATTTAAACATTTTAAATGGGAGAATGGGAAAATGAAACTTCTATTCAAGAAAAAAATATGTTAATTCAACTTTGAAAGAGATTAAAATTAACATAATGAATAAAAGAAAATGATTTAATAGTGGTGACCATAAAAAAAATTATCACTTTTTAAAATTTATGAACATTATTATTTTGCATTTGAAAATTTACTGCTTATTTGAAGTCTCCCTACAGTATAGTATGAAAGCAAATAATTTATCTGCTTCAATTCATAAACTCCATTTTAATCATTTATGTATGAAGAAATAGATTTAAAATTCTGAAAACTGGCTGAAATGAATGTCCTTTGAACTTAAAAAACCTACAATAAACAAATTTTAACATGCATGAAACTTTTTCATTATTTATTTCTTAATGAAAACTTTGGAGTAAGCTTGTTAATTAATAACTATGCCAAGTACAACTGCTGCAGTGGTACAAAAAAGAATTTTATATAGTTATAAGGAAGTTATTTTACGACTGATTTCTTACTAAATATGTATAAATAAATATATAGTTATATATTTTTAGAAATAAATACATATAATTCAGATTACTTTCCTCATTTTAACATAATAAAATAATAATAAATACTTAAGTAAAAAATGTTAATTATTGTCAGATAGGCAACAGAATTTAAAGACTGCAAACAAATTAATTCATTACTAATGGAAAATAAAAAAGCTGATGGAATAAGGAAAGTAATCTGTTCTTAGAAAACCGTCGTTTCATTTTTTTAATTTTAGACCTTTACCGCAATGGGTAGCGGCCTGAATGCCTTAAGGTCGGTCCTTGAATCGTTTTGCAGCGTTGTAAACACCTGTTGATCGCGACACTCTAAGCCATGGAACAACACAGAAAGAGCAGAAAAGAAAACAATAAAAATATGTCCAACTGACATCTAATTCCAGTAAATGTAATTTTAAACCACTAAATTTATTACAAACTAAGAATTAATGGATTCAGAACCAAAAACTTAATATTTTAAAATTTAAGCTATTAATTTTTATAAGTCACAACCTCTATTCTGATATTTAAGGTTCTTATTTCTTAAAATATCTGTGTCACATGCACATACTAGAGAATAATTATTTTTTAATTGATATACTGACAGCAAATTATCTAAGTATAACTCATTTTAATTTAAAAATCAAACTGAACTTCAACTGTGAAAAAAAATTTCTTTACAAAAATTCTGAATCCATTAATGATCAATATATATATGTATATATATTATCTATTTTTTTCCCAGAAAAACATAACTGAATAAATCCAACATCTCTCCCTGAAACAAAAAATAAAGTGCCCAAACAAAGAAAAATCAATATTAACACAATTCGCTCATTGGCAGCCTTCTCCATATATGCAACAAAAATGTCCACAGCAAAAACACACACCATTAATTAAAAAAAAAAAAAAAAAAATTATCTGTATGAGTAAAATAATAAAATAAACTAAAATAAGAAGACAAAATTACTCATTTAAGCACTTATGTATTTTTATCAAATGAATTTTAAACAGAGAAAACCTTATTTCCCACAGCAACAGTAACAGAAACACAAGGATTTACAAATATAATTAAAAAGATCAGTAAAATAAAGAAAGGGACAACTACAGATTCCTAACATAAACTAACTTCACAGTTTTCTATCCTGTACAAAAGTAAATGACTTACAAGAAAAAACCCTACTTCCTTAATTATTAAACTTTACTTATTAGTGCTTAATGAGTAATTAAAACAAAAAAAAATATATATATATACAAATAAAAAGTAATTAACAGAAAAAAAGAAACATTAACATACTATATGATTGGAGTAAAAAACCTAACAGAAATGAACAGAGGGAAAAAACTTTAAAATAATAATTTAACGTGTTTTTTTTTTTTGGTTGATGTAATATACATGTACTTAATTTGAAGTAGCAAAGGAAATCTGCAGTCTGCAGTACAATGAATGGTGACCATAAAAATAAAAAAAGCATCTATCTTCTTTTAACATCAAAATAGGATAAATTATGACTGCAAATGAAAACTTAAAAAATATATGAAGTTATGATGCAATGAAATTTTGAATGTAGTAGTAACAGTGTAATACTTTTTAGTCAGTCGCCTAATTATGACTGTACTTGTATTACAAATCCATAATCACATTTCGGGGAAAATCAAACTAGACAATATTTATATTATACATTACCAATAACATTTCTTAAATGGAAGTAGAAATGAGTTGTTGAAAAAGGAAAAATTCTACAAACTTTACTCATAAAGAGAAAAGTAATCTTTAAATCATAGCAGAAATTATTCTAGATGTATAATCTAAAAAAAAGAGACAAAAACACAAACAAAAAGAAAAATAATTTTAAAAAGATTATTATAGTTAAAAACAATATAATGATTAAAGAAAGTTACAAAATATTAATTAATATACATTATACAATAATACATATAATAAATAAAGCATAAAAATCTATATATTTTTTCATCAATGACATGGGAAATAGAGATAAGTATTTGAGAGCGCATTCACGTATCTTCTGTTACGAGAAATATGGAAATGGAACAATCTGTAAACACAAACCAGACAAAAAACCGGATCAATAAAATTCTCAATTTCATTCTTTCTTTAATTATCATTATTTTTTTAATTAATCAATACGCCTCAATTTATATCATAACACGACATTTAATTAGGCTATATAAAATTAATTAAAAAATACTTCCAATCTTTTACAAACCCCATAATCAATAATAATTATCTTCTGTTTTGTTTTAATTTTAAGATATTTCTTATAAAGAAAATAATTCTATTTCTATTAACATATAAACATATCGACAAAAGAATAACATTAATGATTTGATTAAATTTTTTAGTAAAATGATAAAACACTCAGTTAAAAAAAAAAAACAAAAAAACAATTGATTGACTGTAAACCCCATTTTAACAGTTAACTGAAATGACTCAAATACATTGTCATAAATTAATGACCAGTAATACAAACATAATGTAAAAGTGATGTAATTCTTGTGGATAAGAAAATTCAATAAGTCTTGTACTTTATGGGAAATTAAAAATTATCATATATATTTTAATTTATTTCAGTTAGCTGTAACCAAAATTTCCCATTTGGTTGTCTGCACAAAGCAATTGTGGAATGGTATCTTAGGCAGAAGTGCATCAATCAGTTTCATAGAAATCCTGTAACATCTCAGAAACAGAGGAAAATGCTATATTAGTGTATTTCTTTTATAAGAAGAAAAAATCCTCCTCAATTAATCCTATTTTAGTAATCAAGTTACATTTTTTTTTTTGTTTTAATTTGTAAAACAAATATATTTTCCAGTTCCCTTTTAAGTATTTTATACTTAACACCATGACATCATTATGCAACCCATTAACATTTATACAATTTACCTATTACTGAATCAACAATTTGATATTTCATGGGAAAATAAAAAGGGTAAAACGTTTTATTATTATAATACTATACAACCAGATGCTTGTCTTTTTTTAAAGAAACGTTTAGAAAGAAAATAAAGTAATTACTCTTTAACTTATTTGCTCATTAGTAACAAAAAAAGGAAAAAAAGTATCTAGGAAATATATTAATGGTTAAGAAATTAAATCAAATCTGTCACAATTGTAAACTGAAATCATGAGATAAATTAGAAAAATAATATACTTATGATAATGTTACTGACAAACCGTTCTATAATTCCTTAATCCTGAACAAGTCTTTCTAAGTTAAATAATATTGTAAATGAACTAACTGGAAGTGATATTAATGAATAAAATTTTTTTTGCATTTTTAGAAATATCCAAAAACTGCAAACCGAACACAAAATACTTTAGCATCATGAAAAATTTTATCCAATTTCAGAGGTTAACGCTTTCAAAAGTTAACAGATTTGACTTCTTATCTTACTTTAATGCAACTCATCTTAAATCAGAAATTTCATCGGTTCATATGAAGTTTTACTAATACTGAATAAAAATGTAAAAAAATTTAGAAATTAAAAAACACTAAAGCATATAAAAATAAATATCCTTAAAAAAAAAAATTAGAACTAAAAACTTAAGAAGTTTGGTTTAAAAGCTATTTTAACACACAATTTCATTAGCTAATAAAATCACTTATAAGGAGTTCTGATGGAAAATTAAGATTAATAAATCTAGAAAAAAAAGAATACTAACAAATTCTTACAGTTTGGATGATTTTAAATAATTTTATTAAAAATTATACCTGATTTTTTAAAAACAGATTTTAGTACAACTATTTTAATAAAATCCTTACAATATAAAAAACTTTTTCAGGAAATTTCTTAAAAATAGTCTCAAGAATACTATATAATCGCTGTACAAACTTAACTTGGCTGATAAATGATCAATTTCCTCAAAAAAACCCAGTAATTCAAATAATTTGACTTACTTATCTTATAATAAAAACTATGAAAAATTCATTTAAAAGTTTACAATATTCATTCATAACTGGTGTTATTTTTTCAATACAAACACATTTCTAACTAGGTAATACATACCATCCGGTTTCTGCTTCTTTGCTGGTGGTTCTTCTGTTGTCCCATTGGAACCTGGAGGAGGGGGTGGTGGTGGAAGAGGTCCACCTGGCATTGGAGGCTGAATTTGTGGTTGTGGTGGTGGTGGTGGGGGAGGCAAAAGAGTACTGCCAGCATGCTGTAAAAATAATATATATTTATATTATTTAATAAATACAGAAAATTGTGACCAAAATATTAAATTTTTCTGAGAAAATTTAATATTTTCACCACATTAAACTTTTCAAAGTTTCAGTTCACCACATTGTTATAATATGATCTGAATCATATTCAAGCACAGAAACAAAACAGCAGCAGTCAATGGTGGTGTTCAGACTCCTTTATCTGAATAAGTTTAAACTAGAACTGTCAAAAATTTTGGTAACTATTTCCAAGGACTCTAAAAGGATTTAGTTTGTAAAATTTTTTACTGTGTATCAGTCAACGTAAATACAGATTGAGAAGTCAAAAGGAAAGTGCTATTCACAACAAAAGTCATGAGATGCTGTCCAATGGGGCAAATACTTTTCCAACACTGTAAATTCAGTATCGCAATCTATAGTAAGTGATCGAGACATTTCATCAAAATCCTACAGCCTTAACCTCACAGAAAATAATAAATTGAAAAATTGTATCTGTGGCCACCCACAGAAGACATTTTTGACGACTTGATAAAAAGAACCCCAAGAAGTGGCTATGTGGATATTTGGGAAAAATAATCAGTAACATACAATATTGTTGATGGATAATTGTTGAACAAAACAATTCTTTTATTTTGCCAAAATTAGTGTAACAACTAATTTTTAAATTAAGTAATTTCTATTATGAAGTTACTTTTCACCTTAATGCCGCAGTTTCCAATCTGGGAGGCATGACTCCCAGGGGAAGTGCCAAAAGCTTTTAATAAAAAATTAATGTTCATACCATAATATCTATAAATAAATAAACTTCATATCGTAATGTAATATTATAGTCAATTTGTATTTTTATTTGAAAATCCTTACCTACCGATTGTCCCATAGATTTTTGAAAAACTCAAAAAGTTTTTGAAATTCATTTTTCTCTAATCTATGCATTTTAGAGAAAAAATTTTCAAACAAAAAATGTAGAGGACATTCTCCTCTACAATTAATGTCTTTGAAGTTATGCTGTATAATTTGAAATTGAAATACTAGATGGCGCTGAAGTTGTAAAAAGCGTGTATTTCAGTTTTTTCACTGGAAAAAATTGTTTTTCGTCTGTATTGCATTTGGAAAAGTTGTTAATCTCAAAAAAACACAACTATTATTTAAACAATTTTCTTGTACGACTATCGTTTTGGAGCTGTAGTTTGTGAAAGTGTGAAAATGTTGTGAATTGGGCACGTGTTCGAAACTGGTCTAGTTGCTGAACAATGCCGATCTCCCCGGCTACAGTAACAATAGGCCCGCTGCATTGCCGTTGTACCGCTATAACTCTGGAATGCTAAGTTGTACAAGAAAATTGTTTGAATAAAAGAAGTCATTTTTTTTTGAGATTAACAACTTTTCCAAATGCAATACAGACGAAAAACAATTTTTTCCGGCGATAAAACCGAAAAAAAAAAACACGTTTTTTACAACTTCAGCGCCACCTAGTATTTCAATTTCAAATTATAGAGCATAACTTGAAAGACATTAATTGTAGAGGAGAATGTCCTCTACATTTTTTGTTTGAAAAACGTTTCTCTAAAATGCATAGATTCAGAGAAAAACGCATTTCAAAAACTTTTTGAGTTTTTCAAAAATCTATGGGAGGGGGATGTTAAAAATCTGGAGTAAAGCTTCCCTCATCACCACTAACGCATGGACAAAAGATCAATCAGTAGGTAAGGGTTTTCAAATACAGTCTACTTTGATGACAAATTGCCTGTACTAACAGTACAAATTCAGTGAAATAATATTTATTTTTATTTGTCTTACATTTTTATACATTCATTTAATTCTTATAAAAAAATTTTAGGAAGATTTTAAAAATGGTGCCTTTGCAAATGCTCTGTTTCTGTAACAAAAAACAATTGCTAGTTGCATGAAACAATAACCTCAAATTTAAACAATACTTGTAGCTAAAATGTCAACTGAAGCGCATTGGCGGGGTGTGATATAGTTTTTATTGTGATTTCTTTCTAAAAATAATCGTTAGTATATCTTTATAATTATATTTAATTATTATTTATTTTAAATTATATTAATAACATTTTTTTTAGACAAATGGATAAATTTTTGATTGGTTACAAGAGACAATAATGAAGATACTGATGCTAATACAAGTGGGAATAAATACAAAAAGGAGGTAAAGCTCCCAAGAAAAGACAATACAGTTCATTGTATTTATAGTTAGGAATCATAAGTGTTATTATAGATGACTTGGAAAAAACAATGTGTTTGTTGTATCCGAAAGTTTTAGCTTCAAATAGTATGAGCCCAGTCAAATGAAAATAGCATCATGAAACTCTACATTCTGAATATGTTGGAAAGCCCATAGAATTTTTTCAAACGAAATTTGATGAAATAAATATTTAGAAGCAAACATTTAAAAAAATACTTTCAGTTATACCAAACACATTATTGGCTTCATACCATGTCTCTTACCGAATTGCAAAATGTAAAACACCACATACAATAGGAGAAACTCTATTTTGACATGGCTCGAATAATGTTCAGTGAATAGTATGCAAAAACAATTGTGACAAATTCTGCTTTCTGATAATACAATCGGAAAGAGAATCAATAATATATCAGAAGATATTTGTGATCAGTTAGTTTCTTGGTTGCGTACGTCAAAATTTTCCATTAAAATAGATGAGGCAACTGATATAGCTACACACGCCCATTTAATTGCATATATTCGATAGAAATAAGAAGAAAACGACATAACATGGAATAATTGCATTTGACTGTGTACTGATTGAACTCACTCAATGTCCGAACACAAAGCAGGTCTTCAAGCACTGGTCAAAAAGAAAGCATCACATGCCATCTGGGCGCACTGTTTACTTCACAGAGCAGTTTGTGTCAAAAAATAAGAGTTAGGAACTGAACAACATTTTTATGAAAATTATAAAAATTATAAACTACATTAAGAACAGTCCTTTGAGAGCTAGGCTGTTTGCAAAGCTGTGTGTTGATACGAAAGCTACCTCACTTCTGTATTAGTGTGAAGTTCGTTGGCTATCTCGTGCAAAAGTGATTCAAAGGGTGTTTGAGCTCAAAGAAGAAATAGAAACCTTTCTTGAAGAAAACCACCATGAAGAGGCACATTTGTGGATGAACAATAATTTTATTGTTAAACTTGCCTATTCGTTGAAATTTTTGGAAAATTGAGCGGTTTAAATAAATCAATGCAGGGATCACAAATGTACCAGTTTTTAAAAAAGACAAAGTAAAAACTTTCATTAAAAAGCTGAAGTTATGGAAATCAAATTTAAAGAAGAATGAGTTGGATATGTTTTCACTTTCAAATGATTTCTGGGCCACAGTCAATATTGAAGCAAGCAAAAATCTTCTTATTGAACATTTGAATGGTTTAGTGCTGCAGTTTTCAAATTATTTCAAAGACCTTGATTTCTCAAAGGTTTTTGGATACAGAATCCATTTATTGACAATGAAGATGAATTTGTGTTGACAACCATCAAAAAAGGAAAAAATGCTAGAATTATCATGCGATAACTCATTGAAACAAGTTTCAAAATGAAACCATAATCAATTTTGGATGAATCTTTATATTGCAAAGCAATGTGCTTTGCAAGTGCTTCTACTGTTTGTAATCTTATTTATGCGAAATGTGCTTTTCAGCATTGGCTGCAATGAAAACCAAATACTGAATTAGGTTAAGTCACCTCGCATTAAATTTTGACGCGTTAAGATATATAGTTTAATTGGTAATTTAATATAAAAATAAATATGCATGTTCGTATTGTTATAGCAAAATCTTGTTATTATTCTGTTAATTGTAGTTTTCAGTATTTTTTTGTAATAAAATTATTATTATTTAAAACTTGTCTATATTATATTTATTAAAAGATGGGAAAGCACAGAAAACAAATTTGTTTTTGGGGAGGCATAGTAGTATAAGGGTTGAAAACTGCTGCCTTAATGGATATGTTAAGACACAATTCAAGAATATGGGGATCTGAGAACAGACATGTAATTTTTGAGAAAGCATGAATACCTCCAGTTTATGTTTGTATGTTTTTTTTTCCAAGCAATTGGGATTTTTTTTTGCTGAAAAAATGTTTATGTAAATGTTTCATCTTGATATGTTCAATGACTACTGCTTTACTCAACCATAAGAACTTGAAAACTAACATTAAGTTTACTTCTTACAAGATGGTGCATTCCCACAAGAAAAAATGAAAAATTTGCAAGTTAATGGTTAAGCTGAGAAAGTGTACACCATGGCCTCCAATCTGCATCTAACCCCTTCTGCTTTTTTTCTTACAGGAATATATTAAACAGTTACTCACAAAAATTATATGATCTTTATCACACTTCCAGATTACATCAGGGAGTGGCAATGTATTTAACTGTTACGCATGTTTGTTCCCTTCTATAGCTTTACAGATCCAACCAATTATAACCAACTTTTGGGTAGTAACAGGTCATCAATCTGGAAGTAACATAGGTTATATTAAATTGTCTTAGTTAGAAGGAGGAAACTACACCAGGAGAAAAATTATAAAATTACACTATTTTTAAATGTTAGCTGGTATTCCATAAAACTATAAAAAAGAAGCTTCCTTTTATCTCTCTTGATTTTAAAAAAATAAAATTCATCATTCTTGAGATATAAGTGAAAAATGTGCTCAGCAAAAGGAAGCAGGAGTGCATCACAGCTAGCAAGTACATGTGTTACATGCTTGTACACTATCATTCATTAACATTCAAATTTCTATTTAAGTAGCAAAACATTTCTAAAAAACCAAAAATATATACTAGTGTTGTAGCTAGACGATTAGTATATTAAATGATAAAGTTACAGAAACAATAAAAAAGCTATAAATAAAATTATAAAAAACAAAAAAATGTTACAACTAATTGTATATATATACCTAGAATAATTATGAAAAATGAACTAAAGTAAGAAATTTTTCTTTATTTTCATATACGCAGTTTTTCAGGATACAATAAGTTAGTAAGTGATGTGAAATTTAATATTATTCTACATTTTATGTTGTAGTTGGGTGCCTGTGCAGACTATATGAAATGGAGACTCAATGGCCTTCCTTAGGTGCATCCTCACACTGGCCAAGCTTTGAATGAAAACTTTGAAAATAAATTGTTAAGGTTAGAAAGTTTAACAAATTGCCTCCAAATCTAGATCTAATTTATTTCTTGTAGTAATATATTAAAACATAATTTACTTGCAAAAATTACACTATCTTTATCACAGAAAGGAAAGAATAGTAGTAAGCAGCTGCAACCATAAAATAAGATATGTAACATCACGGAGAGAAATTTGACATAAATTCAACATTTGCCAAGCAATTAAGGTATGCCTACTAAAATGTTTTATGTAACTAGGCTATTTGAAAAATAAAAACAAAATATTTTTGTTTTCTTTTAGTCATATTCTTTTATGATTACCCTGTATTAATGAATGAAAAACACGCAGTCTTATTGATTTAGCTCTAACAATTCAATGTTAAGATAACAACTGCAACCTTCTTACATAACAGACATGACTAATTTACTATGATCATCAGTTGTGATTTTAACATTTTGTAAATTTACATTCTACATAATTTAATTATAATGATCTGAAATTAAAGAATAACTTTTCCTGAGGATGGTCGGTCTTATCATCGAAAGTGCCTAGAAAAGAGAACGCAGACTAATTGTTGGTAAAATTGAATTTAATTTATTTATGTATAAAAAAATCTAACAATTCAATTTAAATTACCTGTAAAAATAAAGTGCACAATATAAATTAATAACTTTGTCAGATATTTATAAATTAGACAAATTTTCCAGCATTGAATAAATGAAAAAATATTTACCACAAAAAAGTAACAATCCATTAAACTTATGATACCTAACTTTGCACAGTATAAGTATGGCCTATTACCTGATTAAAATACTCTACAAAAAACAACTTTGATGCCATTGTTTGTGCAGTACATCCAAAAAATCTTTTCTATCAAGGGCAACATTTTTGAAACTATGGCACGACACTAAACACGCCTTTGGCAATTGCACTGGTGTCATCTCGCATTCTACTTTTTTTTAATAAGTATGTTTAAAGTAATATTTACTAATAAAAAGAAATTATTGAACTTATACTGTGCTTTATTTAACAAGCATTTATTATTATATAAACCATCATACTTATTAATATTAGATATTGCTTCATTTCATTAATATCATAACTTTAAGCTATTTACAATTAACATACCTAAGTGTGTAAAGTTTTAATAATGTTCTCCTTTATTGGAAAATTAATTTTTCTTGTTATATTTTTACCCATGGAGCCAAATATTTTTTTTTAAGTTTGTAGCTTTGCAGGATTATGTTGTTTCATGCTTTAGAAACTTTTAAACAGCACATGTAGTATTAAAACTTAAGACTGTCATTTATAAATAATATCCCTATTATCTTTATTTACAGGGATTTTTCAATTAGACTACTGATATGCCAACTTCTGTAGCTGGCCTCCATGGCGCTAGAGGTAGTGTCTCAGCCTTTCATCTGGCGTTCCTGGGGTCAAATCTCTGTGAAAATTCTTATCAACCCTAAATAACAGTTATTACATAAGCCTGTTGATATATAAATAAATGAATAGTAACGGTTATAAAAAATAAAAATTCACCCTTAAATATAACAAATACTCAATAAGAGTAATTTCAATAATAAAATATGCTTTCATAAACTACACGTTGATGTAACCAAAAAATATAAATTAACCCTGCAAATTATAAAAGTTGATATTTCAACGATAAAATCTCATCCTTAAGTGATAACGCCAAATTGTCAACATATATAAAATTAGATATAACAATTTATATAGCAATCTATCCTAACGATGTGTATAACCAATTGATAAAGAATGTTTCAACCTATAATTCTGTTATTATTTTATTTGGTTAGGTTGTCTACTTTATCCGTAATGCTTTCATAACCATACAGTGTTTTGTTTACCTATTCATCGATTGTTGTGCCTTGAAACAGTTTACTTTTTAACGTTTTCTTTATTTTAAGTTTAGTTTTAATTTACATGATTTTTAGTGACTCGTGTCTGTGTAGTAAAACTGAAGTATTATTAAATACAAGTGTATTATCAGATTTTGGTGACATTTCAACCAATGATGGTGAGAGTAATGTTATAGTTTCTGACCATGATGTAACTTCTATCCTCAAAATTGGCAATGATGATGTTTCTTCTGAAAATGAAAAAAACTGATAACGATATAATTCCACGGGTAAGAGTTTATCCTCCTGAGCCTAGTATAAACATTACTAAGGAATTAAAAGTAAGAAATGCCGGCATTCAAAATTGCCTTCCTAGGAATAGCAATCGAGTTGAATACTTATTACTCAGAATTTATTAGTTGTATAAAATTGCAGTACTTTTGTATATGTTGGATTTTCTGTACAATTATTGTGACATTTAGAATTAGTGAAAATCTAATAAAAAAAGGGTATTTTTTTTAATTTCTTAGTGGAGAACTCTTCAGAATAAAGGTAAATAATTTTCACAAATATGTAACCATGTTATTTATAATTTCCTGTTCGAAAAACAACTCATTTAGAGAAATATATATATATATATATATATGTATGTATGTATACATATCACTTGTAGGGTTAAGAGAATATCAAAATCAAAATAGTAACAATGGGAAATAACAAACACATAATACTTTGTCAAGATTTAATCAAAATGATCTCTCTGACGAATTCTAAATACAACTGAATGGTTACTGCTACATTAACATACCGGCTTAATGTAGTTTTCTCTATTTTTAATTTAATTCCAAGACTACAAACCTTCATCTACGTAACTGCACAGCGTTTCTTAAAATTAACTGCAGCAGATATGGTTAGATGATATCACAAAAAGAATTGGATAAACAATTTCACTACACAACGGATTAAGTGAAACAAGACCAAAAAAAATAAAACAATAAAATTGGTAGAAAAACACAAAACTATGCAACACCATCTTGGTTCCGAAGAAAATCAATTACTATAGCAAGCTAAACTAATTCAGTAAATAACTATGTACTCACAACACCAACACCACCGTTTACCATGTTGTAATTCTGAGTAGCAGCCATTTTATACGTTGAATTAATAATTTTAATGACAAAATACTGATTTTTGAAGAATTAAATAAGCTGATATGTATTGATTTCACGCCTAAACAAGAAACGAACTCAGGATCAATATGGCCGACGTTTAGATTTGACGACTGTGGTAATACCAACATTTTACTTTGATAATTTTTGTTGTTGTATTACATAAAACTACTATTACAAAATTGACTGGATAGTTACTAATAATTACTTGTAGAAAGCCATGTATGTAACTCTCATAATAAACTTCATTATTATCTAATTAAAGGAAAATAATTCAAAAATGAGTAAAATTTATTAATGTTCATATGTTTATTAATTCTTACGAAAAATTCTATTATCTGGATATTTACTACTGAACAGCTAACTATTTTTGCGTTTGCACGTTGTTGAAAATAATGGTTTTACATAATTTAAATTTTTTATATGTTGGTATTGGATACAACGTAGAGGAAGTAAGAAGTAAAAGAAAACCAAGTCTTACTTTTCTCAGTGTCGGCACATGGTAAATCTGTGTGATCAAAATGTCTAAAAGAGGACGTGGTGGTTCTGCGGGAGCCAAATTTAGAATATCTCTTGGTTTACCTGTTGGAGCAGTTATTAATTGCGCAGATAATACTGGTGCAAAAAATCTGTATGTGATTGCTGTACAAGGAGTTAAAGGAAGACTTAACCGTCTGCCTGCTGCTGGCTCTGGGGATATGATCGTGGCTACAGTCAAGAAAGGAAAACCTGAACTTCGGAAAAAGGTAATGCCTGCAGTTGTTATTAGGCAGCGAAAGCCGTTTAGGAGGAAGGATGGAGTGTTTATTTATTTTGAGGACAATGCTGGGGTAATCGTCAATAATAAAGGCGAAATGAAAGGCAGTGCTATAACTGGTCCTGTAGCGAAGGAATGTGCTGATCTTTGGCCCAGGATAGCGTCTAATGCAAGCAGCATTGCCTAGTTTATGAAATATTCATTTTTAAAAGCGAGGTAAAACAATTTTTTTTTTTGTGTTACAACAAAGTGGCGATAAAATTGGATAGAAACTTTACTTTTTGATTTTGTATTCAGTTCTAAATGTAATGTTTTTAATATTTACTCACATTTTGTTATATACCAGGATTTGTTTTTTTTGCATTAAAATCAAGTTATAACACATTTACGTGTAAATTATTAATATAACGCCTATTCTTATTAAAACGCCTTAATTTTTATTTTAGGATCACATTTGTTTCATATTAATTTACAGTTTTATGACAAATGTTCATTGAAATGTAAGTTACCCATCTACATTATATTACAGTTGCTAAGGTCCATTGCCCACAATATTTTTTATTTCGTCCATATTTCTTAGTTTGTAAGGTGGATAGTATTACTTCGAATAGAAGTGTTATAATATTTTTTCTTTGTATTTTGTTACTTTGCTTTACTAATTGCTTGTGTATCAGTTGGATCCTTATTACTACTTGTTTTCAGTGTAGTAAATTTTCTTTGTATTCAAGCCTTTAACAGAGTATTTTAATTACTAATTGGGCATACAAAATATGCAGGTAATACTGTCAAGGTTTAGAAAGTGTAAACATAGAAGCATGTAGGAGACTAGTACAAGAAGGTTTTGAACTATTCCACTAGTGCCAACATTAGCTCAAACACCTTAGGTACTACTATCTTGCACTGGTAATCCAAGTGGGGAGGGGATAGTGTACTACAATAGGATGTATTATAGGTAGCAAGAAACCTCAGATTGAGATCCTTGCTCAGAGTGTAAAGAAATTTCTCTACTATGATAAGTAGTAATGTAATATTTTTATCAGTTGTTATATTGGCAAGGAATTTGAGTAATGTTGTTACCTATTGTATTATAAAAATTTGACTTTAAAGATTAAGTATTATATGTTGCATGGTTTAGAACAGTTTTTTTCATGAAGTGCTGTTATTGATATGTTATATTTCTGTTAACCCATGGGGTTGTTCTAGTGGTGAACGTGTCTTCAGAAATCAGCTGATTTCAAAGTAACAAGTTCCAATGTTCAAATCCGAGTAAAGACAATTACTTTTATATGGATTTGAATTCTAGATTGTGGATACTGGTATAGTTTGGTGGTTGGGTTTAAATTAACCAGCTATCTCAAATGGTCAACCTGAGCCTGTACTACACTTCACTTACACCCATACATATTCTCATTCATCCTCTGAAGTAATAACAGGCTGATTCCCAGAGGCTAAAAAAAAAAAAATGTTTATGTTAATAGTTTATAGTACAATACAATTTGGGCTTACATTACCCAAAATGAATAAACACCTACAATTTTAAATTGTACTTTCCTACTACTTCAATCTATTGTTGTAACTTCACATATTTGAAAGGTGTGGATATTAAAGGACTGTTTTGGGGAAAAACTTCATTTGTAAATGATAAAATTGTTCCTGAAATCTTCTATTTTGTTAATTTGTTTAAAGAATAAAATTGTTTAGATTTTGATAGGTTTAGCTGTGATATGTATCATGTTTTAAAAATTGATAACTTAAAAATTTGGAGGTAGTTTGAACAGTTACATAATCAGTTTCAATTTTTTTATTACTAATATAATACAGTAGATATGCATGCCTAGGATCAGGAAAACAAAATCTGAGTGTCTGAAAGCAGTTAGTAGGTTACTTTTTGCTATGGCTGAAGTTTGCGCTCCATTATCATTATTTCCAATTTGTAATTGGTTTTGTGAGTTATGATGATATGTTAAGATGTTAATAGATTCTGTGGGGAGGGGTGTTAGGGATAAAGTACCGAGGTACAGCACAATCTCATAGGATACTTGGCTAAATTTATATTTAGGTGTAAATGTAGTTTCAAGACTACACCTCAAGTTCCCATGCTCTTGTCATTTATAGAGTACTCTTCTTTCATATTTTCCATATTGTTTTTGAAGTTTTAAAAACTTAAAACAAGAGGGATTTTCAATTCAACCTATATGGTTGTAAAGCAGATTTTGATGGTACTGTCATTCAGGTAACTTAGTTGAAAAATGTCATGCTCCACATATAAAGAAATATTTGTACTAATCAACATTTTGTATCTGGCTGATATTTATTGAAATTATTTATATAAAATATTTTGATAAAATATTATGAATAAAAATAAATATATTTATAAAGAAAGATAAATAAATGCTTGCTCACCTTTGTAGCTAGTTAATTTATTTTTATAAAAGTGAACTTTTCTTGCCATTGTAAACACAATTGGGGCTTTATAAATGGTGTAAAAAATTTTTAAGTATGAAAAAACACAAGAACATAAACAATAATGCTACACATTCATCCTCAAATTTTAACTTTTTGAAGTATGCGCCTGTTCGCAAATCTTAAATGTAGCTAATTTAAAAAAAATCTGATTAATAATATCATTAAGTTATCATCTTAATATCATTAAGTTATTGTATTACACATTACCAATAATAAAATGTTGATACCAGATTATTTAAATTCTGAATTGATAATTGTTAGTTTTATATTTAAAAATTTTTTATTATTAAAAGTAAATGATTGTTTAATTTATATAAAATATATATATGAAATGTATGTAATTGGTACTTTTAAAGAAGATGGCGCCATGGAAAGGAGAAAATAAATTAAAATTATAATCTAACTTTTTATAATAAAGTCTTAACCAAACTTAACCTATGCTCGCTAACCTTGACTAGTGACCATAGGTTAGGTTTGATGAGATTGTATTTATACTTACATTTAAAGTATGTAAAGTACTGTACTTTATTACTATTTTATTACAGTTTTATTGTATTTTAATGATATTGCAGTACAGTGTATGTATTTAAAAAGAAAAAAAAACTATTTATTTTCTCCTTTCAGTGGTGCCGTCTAATAACTAACTACAGATCAGCTGCGGGCATCTTGAAAAGTATTATGTAATTTTTTGAAAATTGAATGGAACTTGTAAGAGTTATAAAATTGAAACCTGAAACTCTAGTTGATCAAAACTAATCTTTTAAAATTCTTATTGTATCTGGTTCAAGAATGGCAACCATTTTTATTTTAAGCCTCGCCCTGATTTTTGTGTTCACTGGCATCTACAATTTTCCAAATTATTCAGCACTAGGGTAGGTTGTTCTAGGCTTTTCAAATAAGCTGTACTTACCTACCTAATATGATTCTGTTCATGTAAGCTTATAGCCCAAAGTTAACCAATGTGAATGAACAAAATTCAAGTTTGTTTGGCTAATATCTCAAAGAAGGAACAGTTTCTCAGTCCTAATTTTTCTGTACATTTATGAGCGTAATTACTTTGGCATTTATCTGTTACATGAGACCCCTTGTCTGATTAACATAGGTTATGTAGTGTAACATACTGATATAACGTGCTGATATTTTTGAGGCATTCTTACATGAAATTTGTGTCAATTGGCCACCTAAATAGGTAAAATATATAATTTGTATATTTAACGTTAATTAAACAAGGTTAGCGAGCATATGTTATGTTGATAAATATGTGCGATTTGTCATTGTATGGAATCAATGTATTCAAACTTATTTGCTAACCTTGACTAAATAATGTTAAAATATACAATAAGTTTTATCATGTCAAGTTGTGTACAAAGGTTTTGTTAACATGCCATAACTTACATTAATCAGATGGAGGGTCCTGTGTAAACGATAAGTACTGTTACTTTATACCTCAGATTTGTACCTTACACCTTGATCAGTAACAAATCAACATTTCACGTTAATGGAAGTAAACACTCATAATGTGTATATCTGAGGATCAGAAATCCTCATGAAATATTGCAGTGTGATTGAGACTCCCCAAAACTGAAAGTTATTTATGCTGTATCCCAACAGCAAGTTTAATGGACTATTAATGAATGTCTGGAATCTGCTACAACTGTGGCTCTACTCTCAGCTGCAATACAACCAGAGAAATTTATTTGGCAATAAGTATTTAATAAAGTAATACTTTTACTTTGTGGTAGTAAACTATTTATAATTGTGTTCCTCCTCACTGGCATAATATTGTATTTGATAATTTGAATGAAATTCTCTCCAACCACTGGATTGGTTGCTGGGGACCAGATGACAGGGCTGTTTGCCATGGCCTCCACATCCGCCCTATCTGACCTCTTGCAATTTTTTTCCTTTGGGGGTTTATAAAGGATCAAGTGTATGTGCTACTGTTCCCAGCTAACCTACCCAACTTACTCCAGACTGCGGATTAAGTCAACTTTTAGCTGGATATGGGCTCTGTGATGAATGGTGCTCACATTGAACACTTGTAGGAAAAACTGTTTGTTAATCTTTTCATTTAAGTAAAACTTGCATTTTCATTTTATTTACTATTCATTTTGAAACTGTTAAACAGTTTACAAAAATTGAATTTTGTGCAATTGTATTTGATAACTTAATGTTACAAAGTGAACAAAATCATAAGTAGGTTTTCCATGAGCTAACTAATAATGATTATGCTAAAGGGTGTTCACTCATTCAATGGTTCAAGAACTTCATTAGAGACAACACTTTAGATCGTGTTTTTCACAGATGAAGTGCGATTTCATCTTAGTGGGTATGTTAATAATCAGAACTACTGGACCTGGGGTAACGAAAGCCTGCAGATTATCTTTGAATCTCCTTTACACCCACAAAAATATACATCTATGGTGTGCAGTTCAAGGCAATGAGATAGTAGGACCCTGAACCAAGAAATTGTCCAACAGTTTACTGTTAGCTTACTGCAAGATAATCAGAGTGACTGACTGCAACAGGACTTTCCATACAGCTTGCAACAAGAGTTAACCAGGAACAAGTGATATCCATCCAACTTCTATAAGTTGGATGGATATCATTTTCAACACATTGTAAATTATGGAAGTTTGCTAATAAACTGTTATTTACAGATTAAACTAAGCGGTGGGCCTTTTTAAGTTAACACTATATGGACAAAGAAAAACGTTTTCACAAAAAATATATAGCCATTTTAAAAATAACAATATATATGCAATCTCACACTTTATTTGTTTGCTGTATTTGAGCAGTATTCATTTATTACATCACTGGAAATTAAACTGGTGTATATTAAATTGCTAGTCAAAGATGTAAACCTCTTTGGCTGTTTATTTATAGTGTTTGTTATTATTGGTCCCATCAATAGCCATGTATTATGTCAAATTAGAATATTAAAATTGAAAGAACATATATTGTTTTAATGAAGGGAAGTTTTCCCCCAAGAGTTATGTAGTCTTGCTACTCGTTTAAAGATCATAATTATGTAATTTTATAAATGAATAACTTACCTGCTTATTTAAATTATGTATAGGAAACAAGATTATGGTTAGTTAAACTTTAAAGGTATTCTTTTATTTCAACATTTTTAAGTTTTAACCAAATAACTTGTTACACCTTGTTTGCTTCTGATTGTGGGGGGATGTTCAGCAGTAATTATTGCATTTGCTTCACTATTGAACTTTTAACAGATTCATTACATGTTTTGTTTTGTTAAATGTGTGTTTGATTATAAACAGGAAGTAAAAAAAATGGGAAATTTAAGATTACAAATTTTAAGTTAAATGAGGGTAAATCAAATTATTTTTTTTTTTATTGAAGTATAATAAAAATACATACAATATTATTTTTCTACATAAATTTCCTCTTTTGGAACACTTTGCCCAGCAATAGGTAGCTTTTTGATCCCA
Organism: Lycorma delicatula; assembly: GCF_047948215.1. Classification (NCBI taxonomy): domain Eukaryota; kingdom Metazoa; phylum Arthropoda; class Insecta; order Hemiptera; family Fulgoridae; genus Lycorma; species Lycorma delicatula. The sequence continues at coordinate 64,240,870 of NC_134459.1, read as the reverse complement.
CTGTCATGAATTGAAGGTGGGCATGACATCAACCAATTGTGCATGAAAGCTTCAATAGCAGTGTTGTCTTCAAATTTTTGTCCTCAAAGTGCTTCTTTTAGTGACTCAAACAAATAATTGCAGGGTGAAAGTCCCGGACTGTATGGAGGGTAAATTCATTCATCTCTATATTTTATATATAAAAATTTATGTTCGATGAAAGGAGTTAAGATTTAGCTATCATTTGATTAATTTTGATAGTAGATTCCAGTAAGAGTACATCAGTATGGCTGTTGAAACAGATTTTAATATAGCTAGTGCAAATTTACCTTCTAAAATTTATGTGCACTGATCATCTGATTTAGTTATAAAAACGGGTATCATTTACAATAATGCAGACTAATTCTCCAGTTATAATTTAGAATATAACTGCATATAAATATTTTTTTTTAACAAAAGTAAAAGCTTACTTGAAAGTTAGAATACTTATACAAGAAAAAAAATTATAAAATTATCACTATGAAAAAATTTTATAACCTTTCTGCAGAGAAAATAAATGTTATATGCAGTTATGGTACAATAAGTTGATACGTTACATTCCATTTGGGGTGATCATTCCCCTATCACTAATTTCCAGGAAACCACTACGTTTTGGAATGCAATGCAACTGCAGCCTGTGTTTCTTTGTAACAATTATTTATTTAATCTCTACATAGAACTCAACTTGATTCACATCGCCCTATTTTATAAATCTGAATGTACGCATAATGATGTAAAACTATTTAAATGAATATTAAAATAGTATATGCATTCAACTGTTAACTAACAGTTGAATGCATGTTAATTGTATAAAGTTCATTTTTTAAAAACAGAACATTGTTGTGTATTACTATAACAAATACATATACATGTAAAATGTATAGTAAATTACATATTTGTAAAATAAAAGTAATTTTTTTCTAAATGTAGGTAAAATTTGATAAAAATTTAATTTGTGATAATGTAGAAAATTAAAAAAAGAAAAGCTTGTGGCATACTCTAATTATAAAAGTTGATTTATATGAGAGCGCGTATCCCATGCTTTTCTTTTTAATCATGCATCTTGATGTTTTAGTACGAATTGTTTTCATTTTTGTTTCCTTTTTCCTCTTATCTGCAGTTAAATTACGACGATTAATTTTGAAGCATTTTTTTAAAACATTTATTCTGAAGTGTGGTTAATCAGTAAGGTAAGTATGACCAATCCACTATTAATGTATTTATTAATTTTATGGTACACCCAAAGTACTGCAAAATAAAATTATGATGACCAAAATTACAAAATCATTGGGTTTTCACTTCTGTTAAAGATACATTTAAAAAAGTCAAAACAATGACTGTCTTATTAGTGTGGGAATGGAGGATTGCAGAAGATTAAATAAACAGACAGAATGAAAAATGAAGGTTGAGATTAGATTGAAAGCTAATTAGAACTGTTTCAGAAAGTAAACCAAACTGACTGTGACATATCAAAAAAGGATTGGTTAAAACTAGAAGGTTCAAACGAAGGATTGTTGTAAAATCCTTATAAATGGTCTAGAAAGAAGTGTGTGATATTAATTTCTGAAAAGTTTAGTTAGATATACAGAAGCATGGGGACAGCCATGATGCAAGTATTTCAAGTGCAGGAAGAAAAATTGAAGGGCAGTGCATTAGTGGCAGAACAGACTGTTGATGTTTTTTTCTAATGTCAATCAAAGATTGATTGCTACAATTAAAATAGCAATAGCATTTACTCACACTGAAACATGCAGTGACGTAACATCTCTTTTCCAGAGTTACGTGACTTGTTCAATAAGTTACAAAAAAAAGTATTATTAATGCTTCAGCAATTTAATTTTAAAACTGGTAACACATACATATGCATTCAAGTATGAATTTGCGTAAAGTGCCCAGAGATTTTAGATTTTACTAAAAGTATATTTTTTTCAAATTTAATTTTTACAAAGTCTATATTTGTTAATATTAAGATTTTAATGATGACTTGTGTATTGTGTAAATATCAAAAAGATAATAGGCCACCTTATATGAGACGCAGTTAGTTCACTCTTGAAATTGGCAATTCATTCAAGATAATTATTGCCAGACATTAGGGAAAATGATGAGCAACTAACTACTTTCTTCTCCACTAAACATGTTACATTCCAAGCCTACTGAAATAATGAATGCTCACCCCAAAAAGTGACAACCTTCACCACTGGGTTTGACTGTTAACATAGCTGCTTTCTAATAAACAATTATGACTAGTGCCTGTTATACTTACTTAAGGTGCTTTATAAACATCATCGTAGCCGAAAAAAATAATTGAAGAAAGACAGAGGCATTTTGTACAAACCTATAAATTAATTTAACCTTTCAGTCAAGAAGTTATGGATTGTGTATATACATGACTCATAAAAGAGGGATTCTGTCTCAGAATTTTTGCTACTTCATAGATAAAAATTTCTTCATCTTGCGTTTTATTTTAAAGTAGAGTTAAAAAAAAATGTACGTACAGTTTTATTGTTGATATTTTATTATTGCATGTATTTTTAGCATAAAAGGCAATCCACAAAGTTATTAATTTTTACTTATTTTGTATTTCAAAAATTGAAATTCCCAAATTTCATTGTTTTGATAAAGAGATTGCCTCAAATACCAAATTTTTACACTTTGCAAAAAATTAAAAAAAAATCACTTTTTAATAGGTAAGAGCAAGAAGTTCTCAAATTCACTTTTATGCATGTTTATTTTCCAACTTTACTTGTAGCACAGATTTTGATGATTCCTTTCTCTGTGTAAAGGATGTTTTTTTGGTGGTCCATTAAGTTTCTTCTGTATAACTAAAAAAGTAGTAAAAAATTTATTTTATCTTTATATATAGATGGTTTGTTGAATTGAAAAAAGCTGAAACTATATACCTGTATACTAAAATTGGCACTTATAATAATAATTGGTAATTTACAATTTTTTTGTGAACAAGAATTATTTTAAGCTTTTGCTCAAGCTGGTTTTCTCTGGACAAGCACTTCAGAATTACTATTTTTGTGTATTTCAGCATATGGTTTTTTCTTTTTATTACTCAATAAACCTAATGAGGAAAGACAGTGAAGATTTTTATTATATGCGTGGTTTTAAAAAATATTAAATTACTCATTCAAATTATTATTTTAATTCTCTCAAAAGAGGTTTTTGAAATTAATTTATTGCCTCCCAGTAGAATATTTAGAAACCTGTTTTGCCCATGTTCAAAAAGGTTGGGAGATCATATAATTAAGTAATAGTATTCTACCAATAACATTTTTATTTCTAAATTCTCATTGTTCAAGTATGTTAAATTATTTTTGTGTTCACAATGACATACACAAGAAAGTACTTGTTCATTAACAACTAGCGTTAGATAAATAAAAAATACATAAGAAAATTATGTAAAATAATATTTGTGCCAGTTAATATTTAATAATTAGTAGATTGATTAATATTAATAATTTTAAAAAATGCTGTCACATTTATCACGTTGTTCAACAAACATTATTTGTTAGTAATTTTTGATGCTCTCATAAATACTGATCATAACTTATTAACAGAATATGAAAAGTAAAGTAAATTAAGCATATTTTAGAAAGATTTTTCAATATAAACATAAATTACAGAGTTGTGTTTTGAGAACAAAGAAAAATTATGGAATGAAAACTTAAACTAATAAAGAGTAGCTTATACATATTTAATTCATTATTTAAATGGTTCAGGTAATATGTTTTGGAAATTGTATTCCTTAGCTTTGGTTAGTTAAGTAATTTCTATGAACAAATAGTTAAGTCATTGAACAAATAATAGTTTTTGAAATCAGTAAATTAAAAGTTACCATGGAACCACAGTTAAATTAAATAAAACTAAAAATTATCAGAGGACAGACAAATTTTTCAGAAAGTAACTATAAAATTACTAAATTTCTGTGTGATCTTTCAGCATCTCAAGAAAATGAATATATTAAGTAAAAAAAATTTTTTACATTCTATAATTAATTTTTAAGATTATTATGTTATATAATTATTGATGAAGTAAACAAATTCTGTAATCTGAATAGTAAAATTAAATTGGAATTATTAATTTTTTGTATTAATAATTTAGTTGCTGTAGTTGTTTCAGATGATTAATTTTGTTTAATCTTTAATTTACCATACACGCTTGTAGCTTATGGGTGGGAATATGAAATTGATTTTTGTAGTATAATAAAAAATGTGAATTTTGACTGAGGTGTTATAAATATGAAATAAAGGAAAAATTAAAGTGTAATTAATGATTGAGGGATTCTCTAGTCTGTAAATGACTGAAGAGGCCTCACAAATGATATTTTTAAAGCACTTTTTAACTATAAAGCTTATAAAAAGCCAATTGAATATGAAATATAAATTTAATAAATATGATTAAGAGTAAAAAAAATTCAGTTGAAATTGTTATTCCATATTGTTTGTTTGATTTGTTTTAAATTATTATCTTTGCTCTCTTTCATAGACTGAAAAATAGCTTTTTTTAAATTGACTGATAAAAGTTTGATTTCTTACTTAATGAAATTAAAAATAATATTAAACATTAAAAACCAATATTCAGATTGAATTTATAACATTGGATTTCTTCTGTTTTATTTTTAATATTGGTTTTGAGTTATTTATCTAGAGTTCTAACAGTTGATTTTATATTAATAATTACCTATTTTTGATTTATTTAAGAGTATTTATTTGAATTAATTTTAGTAGTATTTTAATAATTATTCCTAACAAAAATGATAAATTTCATTTAAAATTTATAAATATTTTTGATACTTGTACTGGAAACCAGTATTAATGTCTAATCTTTAATTTGATACACTGCTAATAAGTAAAACAATTTTGTTTTCTAGACCGCAGAAGTAACATCTTCTGTTTATCATTTTACTTTCTTAAAATTGTATGTTCCTATTATTTCTTGTGTGATTAAGACATTGTTTTATACCTATTTTGTGGAGCTCAATGCGGGTGTTCTAGAGTTATAGATGTACTTATAAACATAGACATAAACCTACATAAAAAATATCCTCACTATTGACACAGATCAGTAAAAAAAGAGATTCTGGATGAATGCAGTGATGAAAAGGATACAGTGCAAAGTACAAACGTTTTATTATTATATGGAATGATTGAATGAAATTTGCATATCAGATAAAAAATAGAATGATCTTCATATTATTGATGAAAATTGGGCTTCAAAAATAGAAAATGTGAGGCTACATTATTTTTCACTGGAAGACAAATATGAAACAACTGAGATAGAAGTAAGATTATTTTTGTGCCTTAATTTTAAGCAACAGTTACAAACCCAGGGCCTGTTTATGGGTATATGATTTTTTTTCTTGATTGAAAGCAGTCTAAAAATTGCTTTGATGAACTAGATGAAAGTACAACATTTTAGCTTTGAAAACTATTATTTAATCGCCAAATTAAATGGGACTGTATGGCTGCTAGAATACTGGAAGACTGGGCTCTAGTATCAGAGAATTTTAAAAATTTAGTAGATAATTCATGGAAAAAGTGTAGATCTATTGGTAATTAATTTAGAATATAGATTGTGAAAAATTTCTACTTTAAATTAACATTTTGTGCTATATTTCTATCAAGAAATTTTTGACTTAAATAAAAATTTTGTGACCTTTGAAAAAAATTTTTTTTGATAGAAATATAGCACAAAATGTTAATTGAAAGTAGAAATTTTTCACAATCCATTTTCTAAATCAATTACCAGTAAATTAATTACATGAATTATCTTCTAAATTTTTAAAATTCTGTGATACCAAAGAGGTATTTGTAATTTTAAATGTAATTTAGGAAAGGAAAATTTAGGTGGAATAAAAAAATGTATTTGTTACTTACAAAAGAGATTTAATAAAAAGCTATTACTTACATAATTGTTAAAGAATATGGTCAAAATGCCCACCCCTTGCGATTATACACACACGGACTCTTTTCAGCATATTAGCAGAAACCTTTTTTTAAGAGTTGCATTGGAAATATTCGTGATTAAATCTGTAATATTGTAAGTTCATCAATAGTGTGAAGATTGTTTTTGAAGGCCTCGGACTTAATATAGGCCCACAAAAAGTAGTCAGGAGATGTGAGGTCTGGGGACCTTGGAGGCCATAATCCCTTGCTTATTATTCGATCATCAAAGAACTCTTGCAGAAAATCCATCGTTTCTCGAGACGTATGGCATGTAGCGCCGTCTTGCTGAAACCAGCAATACCGTTCTTGAGGTTCCAGGAAGGACACATTGGCGCACAATATTCCTGTATACTTGCACCATTTACTGTCTGTTCGAAAAATATGGGTCAGACTATACGATGACGAGATATCGCACACCAATTTTTTCAGGATGCAAAGATTTGTCCTGTAAAGCGTTAGGATTTTCAACCGCCCAAATTTGACAGTTTTGACCGTTCACATAATCATAGAGTTGGATCCAAGCTTCATCACTAACGAACACTGTGTTTAAAAATTCGATTCCGTTATAATTTATGAGAGACCTAAACCAGCGGCAATATTGCTATCGCTTGTTTAAATCTGGATGCTGAAGCTCTTGGGACTAATCGTACGCGATACGGATACAATTTCAATTTTTTAGCAGCTTTCTGAACACTCGAATATGACAAACCGACTTGCGTGGAAAGTTTTCGTAAACTTTTACGTGGAGAATTGAGCAATCTTGTTTTCACATTCTCTAAAACGTGAAACAAAACAAAATTTTCCTTTCTTAGAAAAAAATTACCCGACATTAACAATTGGGTAGCAGTAATAAAAAATCTCTATGTATAAACACCATGTTTTTATAACCACATTTGGAAAAATAAAACTTTACGTTAACACAACAGTACTGAAAACATGATAAATTACATTACGGAAAGAAAACTTACTGTAAACACGATGTTTTTATAACAAAAATTGCGAAAATGCAAGTGTAAACTGAACAACAACATTGAAAGATGCGGCGGAAATCAGAATGACAGCGTGGTGAAAGTAACATTCAGTACATACATACTGTAAAGGAACATTCAAATCAGCGGTTTCTCTTGACAATTGTTACAGAATTAGGCTTAGTAACATTTTATAGCCTAATGTTACTGTTCCCAATTATTACTAAGTAAATTGAGTCTGTCATGTTACACAGTAGCGGCTGATAACAATACATGAAGCGTACTATTACGGCAAACGCCGTGGGACTGAATTTTCACTGCTGTAATAGTACGGTAAAATGTGTCTAAAGGTTAAGAAAATAAGCTATATTTAGACATATCAGGCTTATTGTTGATCCAAGTATTGTATATGCTAGGTAGCTTAATAGAGTGATGATGGGTAATCTGACTGAGACAAGGGAAAGTAAGGAGGGAAATGGTCTCCTGTTACCTTTTGAGTAATACGGTATGTGGATACCGGTGTTTTTTAGTGGTTGGGTTTCAGTTAAGCACACATCTCAGTTATGGTTGAACTGAGACTGTACAAGATTACACATCATTTACACTCATACATGCCATCCTCTTAAGTATTATCTGAATGGTAATTACCGGAGACTAAACATGTAAAAGAAAGGGTCTCCTGTTGTTATACACTGATGTACATCAGCATGCAAAGTCGATAGAAATGCAGGTGGTACAAATAGAGATAAATTCAACCATAAAAGTAACACTTTCATATTGTTAATCACAAGGACTGTTATGATAAACATCATTACCTTTGGAAAAACTAATTTTGACTAGTGCTTTGTACCATACATTACTTGTAGAAAGAGTGAATTATAAATTGACACTTTGTAGGGGAAAGTGGTGTTAACTGCAATGGTTTTAAAAATAAACAATAAAATCTTGTAAAAAGGAGATCTCATACACATACATGTCTGCCATCAAATAGTTATTTTTTTTTATAAGAGACTTTTGTTATAACTTTATTTTCTGTAATAATGCATGTAAAACCATATTCAAACATTAATTTTATGTAAATACATGAAAGCAGCAGTGGTTACACATGGCTGACAATTTCTAAAGAAACCTTTTTGATATGTTCTTAAATGTTGTACTTCCAATACTGTTGGACTAACTACAATGGCAAAACAAAGATCTTAATAAAAATGAGTGGGGTGTGGTTGATTTTAACAGTTTAATTGGTTCAGTTTGAAAGAGAAAAATTGTTAAAATTTGAGAAACTATATTATCAGCTATGGATATTTCATTTAATATCTCTTATATTTTTGTAAATTTTTCTTTTTATATTCTTGAAGAATTTGCTTTTTTGTGAATGTGTCAATAACTTGTAAATTCATGATTGTGAAACTTTATTGACACCATTAAGGTTTAGTATATTATATTGCATTTTAAGAGAAATTTGATAATCCAGCTTTATTCAGTAATTACATCAGCTGTTATGCCTGCTGTATAGGCATCAGGTAGGAAATGCGAGTCCATGGATTAAGACCCTAGTAGCTTCCCTGTTATATATCACTTCGAATTGTAATCTCATATTATGGGAGACCAAGGGTGTGAAATGTTCAAATGGGATGATGATTACCTAGAGGTATTTAAAAATATTCTTTGGAGTGGTAATATTTTTTGGGGAGGATTCACTAATCATCATAAGATTATTGGTCTAACCCTGATTTTTAAAACATGTTGAAAGAGTGCAGAACAACCTGTAAGAGACATTGTGGTGTGGTGAAACCTGTTCTCATATTTTTGGACTTTATCTGATGTGACATCTTTAAACGCTGCATTTTGCATACAAATGCTGTAAGCAAATTTAGTCAATTCTGCATGGGTACAGATGCATAAGCTGATAATTCTATGCAAGATGGTACTTTCCTTTTTGCCTCAACTGTTATTAGATCGGCTCAATAAATACTTTTCAGAAAATTGGACATGTCGTTAAGGGCTACAGAATAAATTACATGCAGTCCATACTTGACCCTCTGTAATTACTTTTATGGTAGGGAGGAAGAATTGTGTCCAAGCAAAAACTCAGACACTTGACGAACCTGGTAGCACAATCCATAGACATGTTGGATGTTCTTGTTCAGTTCATATGGAAAATTAGAAAAAATGTACTTGTCACAGAAGAAAATGTGTGGAAAGTGGTAGAGGACACAAATGTAACTTAATTAGGATGTCTTTTCATCCACTGTATAAAACATTTAGCCAGATCCTTTCTGAAGGCGTTTGTAAAATATAATGGAAATCTCTTGTAATTTTACTTCTTTTCTTTATTGAATTACTATTAATGGAACAACCCAACTACAATTACCCAACCCAATTACAACTTGAACAACCCAAGTACAGAGTTACAAAGTAAATGAAATGACATCTCATTTTTCTTTTCTTTATTCCAATAGCACTTTCGTGGGATCCAGCAACATCAGTTGTATGTAAATTATATAAAATTACATATCGAAACAATTTTTTTTTTTTAGAAAAAATTAAAAGATATAAAATGAAAATTACTATCATATATAAAAAACATGAAGTCAATTAAATAAAATAATTTTTAAATATGATGTCAATTAAAAATTAAGATTAACTTTAAAAATAAAGTTATTAGTTAAAGTTAATTTTAATTTTTAGTTCTTAATTGATGTCATATTTAAATATATGTATTTATTTTATTTAATTGACTTCATATTTTCTATATATGATAGTAATTTTAATATTAAATCTTTTAGTTTTTTTAGTTGATATATAATTTTATATAATTTATACTATACAACTGATGTGCGGGATCCCACCAAAGTGCTATTGGAATGAAGAGAAGAAAAATAAGGTAAGTGTTGTCCTTTCATTTACTTTGTAATTCTGTACTTGGGTTGTTCGAGTTTGTTTTTGATTATAAAAAATTCAATATATTGGTACAGAGGAATATGGGTCGTATTGACTTTAGAAAAAAAAAAAAAATATATATATATACTAGCTGGTTTGTCTAACCAGAACCTGGATCTCAGGGCTCAGGTCAGCCCAGGTGAATCTTGGAACCAACTCAGGGACTCCTTAGGATCAAAGGCCTACCCCATGACCGCAGAGTTCGCTTCACTCGCCATAACCATTGACCCAAAGGGCTCCACTCACTGGACCCCTGCACTGTACATTAGCCTCACGGTTGTGAGAATAATACTGATAAATAATAATTATAGTATTCAGGCTTTATAGAAACCTGAAAAAGAAACTAAATTACAAAAGATAGAATAGTAGTAACTGAAGTACAGACCTTTGATGATGATGAAAAATTCATAACTTATTTCTTTGCCATGGTGGTAGAAATATAATAATGAAATAAAAGGATTAATCTATTTTTTCATTTTGAATATTTTTATTTCAAATTTCATCCTCCTTGGGGGCAAAGAAATAATGAATATTTTTAATAAGTTAACCTTCAAGAGAGCTAGGATCGATGGCTTTAAAACTCCCTAGGATAATATGAATGTATCCTGCAAATTTGAAAGTAATTGGTTAATTCTCACATGACGTGATAACAAAGACAAACTGTATGTGTGTGTGTGTGTATATATATATATATACATATACAGTTTGTCTATATGTATATACATTTCTGAATAACCATGATTTGTTAGATTGACTGTACCTCATGCATGCAAAAATTAGCCTTCAACCTGTTAACAAATATTCTGTATGAATTTTAAGACCCCCTTTGTCGAAAAGGGGATAATTGGTCTAGCCTCCCATGAGGTGCTTGCATATCTCAGCACTGTAGCCTCACATGCAGTCCCCACAGGAAGCCCATTATTGTTAAACAGAAATCTTTTAGATTTATTTAATATTATTTTATTTAATGTAAATTTAATTTTATTATTTTTGTAATATTCATTCGATTTGAATTATTCAAATATTTGAATAATATTTTTATTTGATTTTAATTATTCAGTTCAAACTCAGCTCACAAAGTGATAGAGCCTCACAGTTCATTAAAGTTTGTATTTCAACTGATAAATCTGCACTTATAAAATTCTTGCCTAATTCATAAATAAAATTTTTAAATCTACTAATTTAATCATAATTAAAAATAAAAAAAATAATTAAAATCCAGTAAAAAAATAAATATAAAAAAAAACCTAATTTAATCTACAACGAACTTTAAATGATGAAAGATTCTAGTCCAAAAAGAAAAATAAAAAAAAATAAATTATATATAAAAAAAGAGCTTATCCACCTTAATATAAAATTTCAAAATGAAAAAAAAAAAATAAAATTAACAAAAAGAAATTCTCGATTAAATCAATCTACCAGATAACCAGATATAAAAAGAAATGAATTTCATATCGAAACAATCCCAAACTTATAAATAATTATTCCACAATAAAATACAGATTAAGATAGATCTTCACTATTCGGGAAAAAAAAATAAATTAAAAAAATTAATTAACCCTGATACAAAAGGTACTAAAAAAAATTATTATTCTAAAATAAAATTTATTTATCCAATACTGTACAATTAACTAAATTAAAGAAAATCAAATAAAAAAAAGAAAGACACAAAAAAAATTTAAAAAAAAAAAAAAAAAAAAAAAACTGAATTGAACAGTAACAAATCTTATTGTAAATAAGAATAAACCGAAGTCCGATTCTAGATACACTTTCCAGTACATCTACTTTGTATATATATATGACTGTATATATATATATATATATATATATATATCACGTCATCCTCTTGCAGTAAGGCTATGAACTGCTTCCACAGCAGTTCTAGATGGCAGCATCCCCAGTTTTTTTCCAAAAATTAGGGTCCTATTATTTGTTGCCTTGAAACCACACACCATATGCATATTTTTTGTGGGTATAGGGGTGATTCCAAGAATATATACAAGTTTTCAGTATCCCAGATCTGGAAATTCTGATTATTAACAACCCATTAATGTGAAACCACCCTTCATCTGTGAAAAACACTTGATCTAAATGCCACTTGATCTAAGTTGCCTCTAATGATGTTTTTGAACCATTGACAGCATAATCAGTATCAGCTCATGGAAAACCTGAATTCAATATATATAACATTTCAGCATTCTTCTCACTGCAGTGTAGGCTGAATTTAGTGAAATGTTCTTTTTCCAGCTTAGTCTCCAGAAGGATTTATGAGAAGATTTCATAACTGATTAGGCTTACCATATTTTTTTGGGGTCCAACCCAGGTCATATTTTTGAAATTACAAGTCTTAACAGTTTACTGAAACATTAAACTTTATTTATTCAGTTGTATTTTTCACTGGACATGACTTTTTTCAAATATGGTTTGTTTTAATTACATCATAAAATTAATAACTTATTTTTAATCTATTGATAAGATTTGCTGATTACTGAGAAGGAAAAACTGGCAAAAAATCTGCGAGGTTTAATTTTCTAAAAAAATAAAGGTATGAGTATGTTGATATTCCAAAAAAAATTTTAAAATGACTACTTATCCATATTTAGTAATTCAACTTGCTATCTGTGTGGTGTCTGGGCTATGGTATTTAATAGTAATGGCCTATATTTAGAAAATCAGTTGTAATTTCTTAAATGTAGGCTCAATTGACAGGAAATATCCCCAAGATTTGTTCTGTATACTCTCAAGATTAGTGGTATGCGCATGCTCAGGCAAGCTGACTCATGATCAGTGGTAGATCCAGGGGGGAGTCATGGCTCCACCCCAAAGGCCTGAAGGCCTTGCATTTTGAAAACCCAGTTGAAAAGAATTGAAACACTTTACCAGTACTGTTTTGTCAAAATAACCAGTTGCAACTCTAATTAATATGAATATATCTTTTTTCTTAATAAGCGATTAATAGAGACTGACGTCACTTGCTCTAATGCATATTCATAATGACATGCAAATTGATGTAGATCGCATTATCGATTGGTATGCTAAGATGCATAATCAAGATAAATTTATTTTGTAAATAAATTATTGTATTATTATTATTGTGTGAAATAAACTGTGTACAATTTTGGATTGTGATGCATTAATTAAAAATATTGAAATGAATGAACATATAAAAATAAACTTAATATAAATCTTCATCTTATTATTTTTTATCCCATCTTATATTATTATAATTTTGATATAATTATTATTATTATTATTATATAATTTTGATTGTTGGCATGACAGTTTTGATTAAAGTTGTTAGAAGTATACAGTTCAAGTTAAAAGTAATTTAGCTTTTGGAGTTCCCATGAGGATCACTTTGAACAACTTGCAGCTTAATTTTTTTAAATTGAAATAAAACTGAAGAAACTTAAGCACTATTTTGGTTTTCTGAAACCGTCCCTTTTTGTCCCTTTTGCAGCAATACTAATGACTGGTTTAATGATTTTTTGTGTTTAAAAATAGTTCAGAATATAGTATGTATCCAATAAAAGTGTATGAAATGTTATATACCCAACCCAATTAGAAGGTACTAGGAAAATGTGATCCCTTGCCACCAACGGCTCCCCTAACATCAGTTGCTATCTGCGCTCCTGCTCACAATACCATTGTAGTCAGTTGAGATTGGACCCCCACAACAGAAGGTTCAGTGCATGGTTTAATTAGCAAAGTTTCAATCTCTTGTGTGTGATCAATGGTGTGTATGAACTCCAAGTCTATTCGTCAGTGGGATACGACTTTAAAAGAGACTGGAAACTCGGTTTCACAAACTAAATAAACTGGAAATTATCCAACAGTTTCAGGTGGTGACGAGACTGTAGATTGTGTTTGTGATGCATTCACTGCCAATCCTGGAAATTCAAATAGGCGGGCTAGTTATGAACTGCAAATTCCTCTTTCCACTGTTCATAGGCAGCTCTGTTTGCGAGCGTACAAGTTACAACTACATCGCTTTAAATCAAATGATTGCTGCCTATGATAAGCAGAGGAATGCACCACTTTCAAAACAATACTAATTACCTCGATACGTTGTTATTTAATGATGAGACAACTTTTCATATGTGCGGGAAAATTTACAGACACAAGCCTTGATACTGTATTTTACAGTTTGTATAATTAGCAATCTACATTGATTGAAAAATGATTCTGAATTATTCTATAAACTTACAAATATTATTTACAATAAATTAAATATAATCAATTTATAAAAGTAATGCTATGTTGGTTTATTTAATTTTTTATTTTCTTTTATTTTAGCTAAAAAGTTTTGGTCAAGACCATGCACACAAAAACCTCATGATAATACATCTATATTTGAATCTTTATTTTGCACTAAAAAAAAATCAAAATGTGTTTGTGACAAAGAAAAACACATTGAAATCCCAAAGAAGGTAGAGGAGCGTAGAAATATCTTAGATCTATTACGTAATCCGTTTGGATTTGACACTGACGATGAATTAAGATGTAATAAAAAACAACTTGATGCAGTTATTAATTCACAATTGGATGATAAAAATAAAACTAATGAAAATAAATCTTGTAAAGCATCAAAAGGGGATAGAAAAGAAATTGGCCTGAAATTAAATTTTTTATGGACATTAAAATGTCCAAATTGCTTAAAAAGACATAGATGTCATTGTATTGAAAACAAAGAAAAACTTAGAAGGAAATTTAGACCTTCAAGTACCCTACCCTCAGATGCAGCAAGCATGGATTCACTAGTGGGCTCACCTACAGATTATGAAGATTATCAATATCACCCTGAAACAATAAAAAAACAACAACAGATAGAGGAAGCAGCAGCAGCAGCAGCTGCAGCAGCAGCGGCAGCAGCAGCAGAACAAGAAAGGATAGAAAAATCAAAAATTAAAAGAAATGAAAGACTTAATCAAGAAATTGAAGATATCTATGAAAAAATTGATTGCCTAATGAAACTATTGAAATGCTTAGAACAGTATGAACCACCAGATACTAACCCTGATTTAAGTTGTTGTGATAAGTATGTAATTGAAAGAAGCAAAAGCAATCCTTGTATTTTATATATTAAACCACCTAAAACAGAACTTTTTAATAAATGTAAAAATACAGAAACTGAATGTGTACGTATAGATCCTGGTGGAGATGTGTTTTGTGTACATGGTGATTGTTTTCAAGATGAAGATGAAACAATGTCATTTCTTGATTGTGTTACTTCTGTATTTCATAAAAATGAAAGGGATCAAAATGTTGAATTTGATAGTGACAATAAATGTGAATGTGATTGTTACTATGGATGTCAATGTGATTGCACTTGTAATGATACTAATTAAATTCAATTACATAAGATAAAAAAAAAAAAAATTGTCTTTTTTTATTGTATTGTAATGAAATTATAATGCCAGTGTTAGTATTGATATATGAGTACATTGTGTTTCATTCTTCTAATAGCCGAGTCCAGGTGTTAGCAACAAAGTGCATTAGTCGATTCCAAATAATCAATTCCTCTAGTATTGTGATTGTTATTTTATATGCTAACAAACTTGTGTGATAAAGTTAGTCAATGGCTTTTAGCATCTAGTTGCTGTGTTTCTCTCCTTTTTTGTGTAATTTTATCAGCTGTATCATTTTTTATGCACTTATAACCAATAAATGATCATTACTAGATAAATTTTTCAGTATAAATTACTGACTAAAATCTGTAAAAATCTGAAACTCACGATATGTTTTTCTGGTATTTAATTTTTTTCAAATACAAATAATAAAAACATTGATAAATGAAAACAAAATATATTTAACACTAACATATGTAAAGAAATACTTAGAGAAAACCCTCATACATTTAAAATATCTGGATAAAATCAGTCTTAAGAACAAAAAACCACACAGTCGGAATAAACAAACATTATGTTTATTACGAACAGCTGCACCAGTACTGAAGAATGTTGAAAGAGTAACTGTTGTGAGTTACACAAATTCTGCATTTAATATATTTGGTTAGGTTGGTTGCTTAAAATCCAATAATTTTTAAATTTCAGCTTTTTTTCCTTTGAATCATATTTTTTTCATTAGTAACACTAAAATAGTTTAACATATTTGTTAAATGAAATACTTTTGATGCTTTAAAATTGATTTCTTTAAAATAAATTGAATGTTATTCTTGTAACATAATTTTCATAATAAACAATTTAAATTGGAGCAATAATTACTTTATAAAAGGTAATAATTTATACTATTTTAGATAATATTTCAGTGAAAATTTATTGAATATTAGTTTTAGATATATTTACTGGATAGTATTTTTATTAATCATACAATGTCAATCAATTTTGTTCTACAAGTTTGCGTCAAATTTTTTTATATTTAATAAATGGTTTTTAGAGTATTTCTTGAAATTTTTTTTGAGTAAAAAAAGGTTATTCTCCATACAGCAATTGAAATAAACATTGATTATTTAAATCAAATTGTACATGAAATCAATGCTTATTCAAATTTTTAGTTTCTTTAAATCTTTTCAGTGAAAAGATAATGTGGCATAGTTATATAAAAAAATAGCTAAATCTTTCTAATGAATAAGAAGTGGAATAAGAAGACTTACCATAAAAATGATAAATGATGTGGTTTCCTTCTGTCCTTCTTCACTTAAATACCATTGCATGTCAATCATGGCATATTATCACACGTCTACCAAAATGCAATTGGTATTTTCACTTTGATTATCACTAGAGATTAATTGTTGTATAATGATAATCGTTAATAAGTGGCTTCTGTCTGTCTTCGACCTCAGATGATTGATATGCAGTGCAGCCGTGAGAAATGTAAATCAGGTAGGAAAACTGGTAAGATGCACAAGAAGAAATATCTTTGATAAAGGAAATAACTATAATAAAGTAGCTCAATGATTTTTAGTTACAAATGTCTACTCTCAAAAAATAATTGTTTTGGTTCAAGCAATGACAAAAAGAATATCAATTTTTCATGTACAGTAATTAGAAACTGAAAATTAAATAACTGATAACCATCATCTTAATTTGTTTAGGTGATAATAAAATTAAATAATTTTTTAATGATGTTGCCACATCCTTGCTGGAAATCACAGGACCAGCTAAGTGAGAAACCAGGGAACTGATCTCTCACTCTTAACTGATTAACAAGTCAATATAGGGCCCTTTCATTGAACTGAATGTTTCTGGTGAAAAAAATCTATCAAGTTGATTCAGTAAAAATGTGATAAAAAAGCCAATGTTTATTTGATATCTAATAATTAGCTTAACTTTTCTTAGTAAACAGTATTAGTTACTTTTTTTTGAGAATATACTTCTGCAGTTATTGTACATAGTCACATATTTGCAATGCGACAGAATTAAATAAAAAAAAATTAAACTCTAACTGGCATTCACTACTAAGGTAAGTAGCCAGTAACAAATGCTAACATTATGTGTGAAAAATTATGGTACTTATTGGTTAGCTGCCTGCCACGTACAATCGTTTAAATCAATGTTTTAATCAAACCGTCTGCTAGTCTACTACTACTATAAATCATTGCAACTTAACTTGGAACTAACTTATCCATTGCAACTTAATTTTGTTGTCTTTATCTTGCTGTAGTGCTTAAAGACAACGTCATGTTATGATCTTTTGGACATAGGTGATGTTTCAGTAATACCCCGGCCTCAATAAATAACTGCATGGCATTCTGTTCCGTATTTGGTAATTGCCAAATGCTCATTTCATATAATGTAAATTAGAAGCACAAAACTCCGAACCGATCTAATTGAATTGAAGTATTAACTAGAATAAAAACAAGAAGTATTCAAAAGATATCAGTTGAATGATAAGTGCTGCTGTCAATAGGGATAACAATTTTCAAATCGTAATAATTGTTTCACTAATTTTAAAATGTAATGGCATTTAAGTAAATAATACATAGCTAACATGTAAATTGATTACTAATTACGGTTTAAACCCGTTGGAAAAATAGGTGGCGGGCATATAGCCAATAAGGCCATGGCGAGATACCAATAAGATAACCAATTATTATTATTATGCTTTTACGGCCAACATGGGACCACTTAAGTCAATTTTAGTTGGATCTTTTCTGAGAAAAGCGTGTTATTTTACTCTTTCGAGCTGCCCAGTATTTCTTCATCCGTTCAGATCTTGCTTTCTTTTCTTCATCCGTAAACACCCTCTTCGTTGTATTTTGTCGTTTGTCTGTCTTTTGTTTAAATCTAATGCTTTTATCTTTTAGCTTTGTAATTTTTCCAGTTTTATTCTGTAGGTCAGTCAGGGAAATTCCCAATTCTTTCATATCTTCTCTAATTTCTTTGATCCATCCTACTTCTAGCTTTTGGAACCAGAGCTTTTCAATGATATTTCTTGACAGTCTTGTTTCCGGTGTCCTTATGAGATGACCGAAGAAAGAGATTCTTTTTTTCCGCATAGTATCAGTAACAGGCTCTATTTCTCGATACACCACCTCATTTGGCACAATCCACCATTGGCCTTCTTTTTGGTGTTTTTTATTGATACACGTTCTGACAATTCTCCTCTCTATTTTCAGAATTTTTTCAGTTCGGTTTTTCTGAGTGATTTTGAAAAGGGTCTCGCTTCCATATGTGACTTCTGGCTGTACTACAGTTTTATAATGTTTAAGTTTTGTTTTAGCAGAAAGGCATTTTTTGTTATATGTTGACCAAGTTAATTTTTGGGATTTAATCATTTTATTTGTCCTGTTTTGCCATGTCACTTTTTCATTTAAATTATAAATTATTATTTCCCCTAGATATTTAAAATGTTTTACTATTTTAATTTTCTGATTGTTTACCGTAATGTGCTCTATTACCAGAGGATCTATGGCCATTAGTTCAGTTTTTTCGAAAGAGATATGAAGCCCTATCTTTTGTGCTAGGTTTTGAAGGCTCATGATTTGTGTTTTGGCTTCTTGAATATTATTTGCTAAAAGAGCGAGGTCATCTGCAAATCCTAGGCAATTTAGTGTGATGGAGTTTTTCTTAGTACCCATTTTTATATTTTTGGGATTTATTTCATACCATTTTCTCATGACAAATTCGAGGGCACAGTTAAAAAGGAGTGGTGAGAGGCCGTCTCCTTGCCTCAATCCAGTTTTTATGTAGAAGGGTTGAGAGAGTTCACCTCTGAATTTCTGGGTATTGGTTAAAGTTAATTTTATCATGTTTACGAGTTTAGGGTGAAGGCCCAGGTTTCTCAGAATATTCAGCATGGATGGTCGGTGTATACAATCATAGGCCCTTTTAAAGTCGACGAAGGTGATTATTAGTTGTTTTTTCCGTCTTTTATATAAGTCCATCATAAGTTTTAGGGATATTATTTGCTCCGGGCAACCTCTCCATGGCCTAAATCCCCCTTGGTATTCCCCAAGTTCCAGTTCAAGTTGGTCTTTGCATCGGTTGTATATGATTCTCGACAGGATTTTATATGTGCAATCCAGGAGAGATATGCCTCTGTAGTTTTCCGGATTAGTTTTATCCCCTTTTTTATGTAATGGATGGATGAGGGCTGTGGTCCAGTGTTCTGGAAGTTTTTCTTCGTTCCATATTTTCACGAGGCATAGATGTAGGGAAGTTTTGACTGAATAAACTGATGAGTGTTTCCAGAGTTCTGCGAAAAGCTGGTCTTCTCCGCTTGCTTTGTAGTTTTTTATTTCATTTAAGGCTGCGAGAACTTCTTGAATTGTTGGCGGGTTGATATTTACTGGTGAAGTTTTAACTGGAGTTAGAGTGTCAATCTCAAAAAGCTCTGGGGGGTCGTCACAGTTGAGGAGTCTATTGAAGGTTTCTGCCAAAATTTCAGCATTTTCTTTATTGGTGTGGGCCATATTTCCTTTTTTTCCTCTCAGCATAAGGGTGGGTGGTTCATATCTTTGAAGAGCCTGACCAAAAATTTTACCAATATTATACTAAATATTGTTTAATTTCAGTAATATGTATTCAAACAGATTTATGAAATGTGGCTTTAGCTATTTTTGCCATTTTGTTCTTTTGTCATTTTGTCTAGCTGTCATTTTGTTCTTACTTCGCATCCTTCAATTTTTAGATATTTCAAATATGAAACCAACAGGTTGTAAAAATGAGTTGATATTTTATCTGGAGCTAGTTTCTCTTGTCTGCTCTGTGACAAATGTTGATGTCACAACTTGTATAGTAGCATACGGAGAGATATAATAACTGAAATCACATCAAGATATAATAAATAAATATATTGAATTTCTTGAAAATTATTTCATAAATGTTTTACTACTTAAAATATATGCATAACGTTTCTTTTATTTTTTAGTGTTATTTATTTCTCAGAATGTTACAAATAATTTTTAAGATGTTTAACACTCACACAGTTTACTATTCAACTTAATCTATTAACCCTTTTACTAGTGCTAATTTCTGGTTAGTATTTTTGTTATCACTTTGCATATGAATTTTATATATAAATATATATATATATATATTTTTTATTTATAAGCAATCCTAGCAATATAGAATTGAAATTTTAAAATAAATCTATGAATAATAAATTTAAACTATTTACCTTAAAATACTGCTTATTTATTATATCTGTTAAATTAACACAAGCGTTTTCACCTTGGCCCATGGCTTCTTTACGTATTAAAAAACATCTTAAGTTAATATTAACAATGTTTAGAGAGTTGTTATTCTCTCAGTCATTTAGTTAAAAATCTTTTTTTAAAGAGTTAAGATGTGTTTTAACTTAAGCTCATTTTAATATGAATACACCTGTTTATATTATAAGTTTTTTAAAATGAGTTTTAGTTAAAATTTATTTTAATTCTCAGATAAACGACTGAGAGAATAGCAGCTGTTTAAAACTTGTTAATATTAACTTCAGTATTTATTTAACAAACACCTAAAGAGGCTGTGCCATGGTGAAAGCACTAGTGTGGATGTAATAGATATAATAATAGACATTATTATTTTAAGGTAACTAATTTAAATTTACTATTCATGTATTTATATATATATTTTAATTTATTTTAATAATAATTCAAACTCCTGTTACCTACACTCCAGTTCTAACAGTTGTCATTTCATTAATTTAAAACTGCTTGCATTTATGAAAATAGTGAAATATATCTTCTTATTGGGATAATCTGTTGTAGTGTATGCTAGCAGCATGAAAATGACCATTCCCAATGGGTAATGGATTCAGTGTTGGTTAACTTTGGTAATATGCAGAAATCAGATAGATTATTAAACATACCTTTGCGTGACTGAAACTAGTTAACCTCTCATCTTTTTGTCCAAGATATTACACATATAACTTGATGTGAGATATCCTAGGTATTACAAAATAACAATATTACTATAATAAGAAAATAACAATATTACTATTATATTAATAATAATAATTAGTAATAATAATATTACTAATTGTAAGGGGTTTTAAGAAAGTTTTATACATCCAGTTTTTTTTTTCTTTGAATTTGCTTCAAAAATTTTAGCTATATTCTAGTAGTAGTGTGAAATAGAATTCTTGTGTACACTATTCACTTCTTTGTTTGTTATATATTAAATGAAATTCTAACACCACAGTTTAATAGTATTACAGAAAAGGTAGCGAAACTTAATCTAATTGAAAAATAGAAATAGATTAAAATATTGACAAGAATGTACAAAATATATATTAATAATGAAAAAGCAAATATTATTAAATGCAAACAGAAAGTTAACTTAGGTGACTGAATGTACTTAAACGTATGATAATTGTTACAAACAGTAATGCTGGATATTTTATAAATGTTTTGCTAGTCAAAGGGTTAACTAAAAAATATTACGTTAAATTTAATTAACAATTAGTGTTTCAGACAAATGATCCATTTTTATACAAATTACGCACTATTTATAAAATCACTTAACTAAAATGCTATTATGTGATGTCAATCGACAGTGACTTATAGTTATTATTTTATTACTTCAGGCAGATGTCAGATTGATTGTTAATACTTAAGTAAAACATTGTTAATACTTAAGTTAAAACTTAAGTTAAACTTAATTGTTAAGTTTTTTATATACATAACATAAAATTTAACATATTTTTCTTTTTTAATTTGATGTAATGTTAAGAAAAAAATCACAATGAAACCATAAAATTCTGTTTTTTTTATTGATGTGTTCTTCTTGGCAGTGTTGCAGGTGGTGGAGGAGGAGGATATACGCGTTGCATGGCTTGTAAACTGTTTGATGAAACAGTTCTTTCTAATATTTCACCCCAATGTTTTTCACTCATTCCTTCAAAGTCGGCTCTGTTAGCCGGTACTGGTAATGGTATACTTGCACCTGTTGAACAACAATGCATACTAACTGATGTTGATGGTGGATTTGTCGGCTTCTTGCGACAACAGAAGATCTGTTGATAAAAATAAAACAAGAACAAATTTAATATAAATTAATTCAATAACTGTCTTAGCTGATATTTTGTTGGAAATATTCTCTAATGTAATGTGAGAACTTTCAAGGACTTATTTTTCTAGGAAATAAAGAATTTTGTTAACTAACCTATACACTATATTTTAATGTTTTTAGTAACTGAAACTTTCAGGTGTAACAAATAATATTCTAAGTAACTAATATTCTAATATGATTTATAAGTTTAATAATACCAAGGATCCACTATGATTCTACTACGATATATCAGAAACATCTTTACAGGAATTTTGTTTGAATGATTTTGATTTTCAATAAATTTCTGAAAGGAAGAGGATGTTGGATGTTCTCCATTTGACTTATTCATATTGTTTTAAAGTATCTTCTAAATTTGAAAAATTGAGCCTATTTTGATGATCCTGTTCATATTTTTAATAATATAGTTCTTTAGTGGTCGATCCTCTTACAAGTTTTTCCAGATAACTAAACGGAAGAATTTTTAAAATGAAAAGTTAAGTTTTATCTACACAAATAGTTTAAAGAAACTTTTAATTTTTTGTTGTCATCATTACTTATTATTGGATTGCATTATGTAATGATTCTTTAATGTATTTAAACTATTTTCATCACAAAAATTGAGGAAAATGTTTTAATTATAAAACTTAAAATAAAATAAACTATTTTAAAAATAAAACAGAAAAAAGCAATAAAAGATAAAGATTAATACGTATACAACTTTTATTTAATCTGATTTTTTCAAACCAATGCCAAATTAAAACTTGGTAAGTTGATAGTATTTGGATGCTGCCTTTTAAAAATCAAAATTTAAAGAATTGAAAAACTTTTTACATTTCACTGAAAATTTTTAATTCAGTGTTATTATTGCTTTAAATTTAATTAAGAAAAAAATTTTTGAATATGTGGTTGTGGATACCGTTGTTGGGTTTCAATTAACCTCATGCCTCAAGACTACACATTGTTCAAGACTGCATATTTACTGGTACAGTTACATTACACTGATAAGTTAATTGTTGATGCAACTATAAATAAAAATATATATATATAAAAAAAATAATACTAAATGTAATTCTACAAAAAGACTGATTTTGATGAAAATATTTCAAAATATTTTGTTATTTGAATGTTCTGTTTGAAAATTACAATCACTTTATGATAAATGAATTTATAGAATATTAGGATTCCTAGCCTCATCAAGATTTGAATCCAAAACCTTCCAGGTAAAAGTGGAGACACTATCACCACTATGGCACATTACAACAAAAAAAGTAACTATTTGCAACAATTTTCTGAAAATTGTCCAGAGGTACTTAAAATATTCTTTGTAAAATTAAATCATAGTAAAGTTATAGTTATAATGTTATTAATTTGGGAAATTAAATTTGAAAATTCAGATTTCTGTATTTAACACATATTGTAAAACTAAAGTAGTTCTGTAAAAAAACTATTTAAATGATCTTGATACAATTAAAAAGTTTTTTTGAGGCAAAAACCTGAAAATGTTAAATTATTTTACTTATTGTTCTACTTTTACTTACTTTTTACTTATTCTATGTTTTTATTATTGTTATAGTAAATAAGAGCTCCTTTCCAGTTATTAACCCTATTTATATACAGTAAATTCAAAAAGTAATTGTATACCTGTCATTTATTAGTATAACAGTATATAACATCAACTTACCAATAATTACACTGGGGAACAATAAATAATTTTTTTTTTTGTCTCAGGAAGAAAAATATGTGAATCTGATAGTATTTTTTCTCCTGAATTCAAATATGATATTGGTTTTTCCCCATTACGCAAGGTTTCCAAGAGACAGGAATTTATCATTTCAAACTTTTAATACTTTCTGCATTCTTAACTACACAATATTCGAACATTTGACTCACCTAGAAAGAAAGAAATGACAATTTTCTGCTATATTTTGCCTGTGGAGCATCCCTCTTGATGGTCCAACAATAATTGGCCAGCATATTAGGATTCCATTTGCTTTAATATCTCTTTTCCATAGCTGAAATCTCCTGATGAAAGTGTTCCTTGTGCTCATCACTCACTGCATCAAGTTTTTATAGGACGAAATCTAGGTGCGAGTGCAGGAATTATACTTTTAAGGACATATTACAACCAAATTTTTATAAGATGTTATAAGATTGTTGACAGTATCACGGTAATTTTCCACCTTTCGATTTCCCAAAAAACTCTGAGTAACACTTTTGAATGCTTGCAAAGCTGCTTTCCATAAGCATGTTTTGTAATGAAATGTCATTACAAAACACTAAGCCATTTTTTTCAGAAAAATAGTCTTTAAATTCAAAATGACAATTATGATAAGAATATATCTTTGTATTCTTTTGAAGAAGATTCCATCCTTTTAGTCAGGGAGCAAGCATTTCAGACTGTCTTTTGGATAACTTTAAATCTCGTATGAGATCGTTAAGATTTTCTTGAGTCAGTAAATGAGGCTCAGATGAACTATTTTGTTTAAAAGTTCCTTTTTTTTCTTTACTTCCATCAGATTCTGAGCTCTCTTCATTTTATATCAAATGTTCTGGAGGCTTTGGTATGGGCAATTCTTCACAGTGTGGAAATGGTCTCATTGCAGATTGCAAGGGTACACCACTGTAAGGTTTGAATTTGATATAATCCCTTTGATGTTTGTTAAGCAGAAATAACGGTAGAAGATTGATCTTTGGGTTCTCTAGAAATCATAGGGATAGCATATGGCATGTGGTGTGTGCCATTTTTCCAAGCAGTGAGAAGCCTAGAACACAATAAACAACAGATATGTGGGGCCTAGGCCATTGATACCCGACTTTACACCCAACATAAAGTACATAATAATGTTTTACTAATGGAGTAAGGTTTTGCCTTTGGGACTTGAGTGTCACTTCACCACATACATAAGAAAAATTGTTAGGATGATTTAAACAAACTCTAGGCATTTTTTAACTAACGACTAATTAAAAGAAGTAAAGTTATAAATATGTCATACACAATAATTCAGACAGACGCGCTCACAGTAACATGTTTACTGGTTCACTACTATTTCACAACTTACATTGTTCTGATGAATGTGTGCTACACTAGATCACGTTTGCACATGTCTATACATGTCTGAACCTGGACAACAGTAGCAACGCTACCCTTTGAGTTAGTTCATTTGGTTCCATCATATTTACAATGCTGTAGGAGTTTTTTCTTGACATTGGACAAATGGATGAAAAAAGTTTTAAAATATTTAAAAAATTAAAGTAACAAAAAAACTGTGGGGAAAGGAGTAGTTCCAAATACATATTTGAAAATAGGATAAAAAACTGCATTAAGTACACCTATTCATACTCGTGAGACAAAAATCATGTTGACCAGTGTTATTGGCAATGGTCCCCTTGAACAGCCAGACATATCTGTACATGCTTCTTTTTGTTCTTGAAGACAAGCTGTTCATGTGGAGTGTTCGTACTGAAATCATGAATAGTAGTTTAAAGTTCTTGGAGGCTGAGACATTACGTTTTGCTTAACCCCAGAAGTAAAACCTAGTGGCCTTAAGTCTGCGAAGAAGATGGCCACAACCCATTAAAAATGATTCAACCTCTGAAAACCTTCTGTTGTTAAGTTAAGTTTTGCAGGGTCTGCATACAGCCTGTAAGGCTGTATACACAGTTGTGCCATCTTGTTGAATCCAAACATTAATATTAATTTTGTCCTTAGTTAGCTCTGCCATGAAGTTGATTTTATTGTTTGTGTGAAGAATATCAGGCCGACTACTCTTCTTCTGGATAATCCTTGCTCCAATCTCCTGGTCTTGAAGAGAGAATTTCATGTACAGCATGTGGGTTGTTGGCAGACCATAACATAAATTTTGTGTCAACAAAATTAAATGGTACCATCCCTCATTGGTATAGAACATATAGTTTAAAATATTGCAAGGATTGTGTGCTACAAAATGTTGAATTCATTCTCAATACTGAATTGGC
The DNA here is from genome assembly GCF_047948215.1 of Lycorma delicatula. NCBI lineage: Eukaryota > Metazoa > Arthropoda > Insecta > Hemiptera > Fulgoridae > Lycorma > Lycorma delicatula. Next base: position 64,214,560 of record NC_134459.1, on the reverse strand, counting down.
TTTCCATCATTTGTGGCCTATAAATTCTGAATTGCTTTCACTTTGTAAGATATGAGCCTGAGCTTCTTACGGAGTTCCTTTTGTGCAGTCAGTTCAACAACAATATTTTTCTGTTGGACCAACTTTCACAAAGACTTGATGGGATTTAATTGCATAGAAGCTGATATGTCCTGCAGTCTTTCTTTATCAAATACTGTTGGTCTACCACTTTGGTCATAATCCAATACAGATTCCATCTCTCTAGAGTTCTCAATTAATGCTCTTACACTATGTCAATTAAGAACCATTGTACCAGGAAATCTAACAGAAAATTTGTGGGTCTTTCACTTCTGTATGTACTTCAATCAAGATGTATTCAATCAGAAATATTCGCTGTCCTTGAGTTTGTAGCACACACAGTTTTTTTAAAACACCTGTAAATGCCAATGGGTGTTAAGTCTGAAGATCGAGCCAGAAAATCCAAAGCAATTCCTCTTTGTCCTGTCTGTTGCTCAGAAAAGGTGTTATCAAAAAATTTTATCATGTCATGATGATAGTGGGGTGAAGCCTCATCTTTTTGAAAGTAGTATGCTTCTTCATCCACAAAAAGGTTGTACAAAGCAGGAATAGTGTTCAATTATTTGTGGATTTGTGATACTCCAATAAACATTGTTATGCGTATTAATTTTTCCATTAAGCTTAAACATGTTTTAAAGCACTTTAAAATATTTTTTTAAAGTTTTTTAAATCTATTTAAACAATATATACATATTTTTATAGCTTATGTGACACTACCAGTAATGTAAGGGTTCCATTGTGTGGCCATACATCTAAATTGGTTCAGCTGTTGAGCTGCTACAGTGGAACATACATACCTAAACACATTACACTCCTTTTTGGGTGTCATGTAAATAAAAGAAGGGGATTATTAGTTAATATTTAGCAATAAAATTGTGGCACAAAGCAGACCAATGCTGGTCTCCGTGGGGTGACTGGTAGTGTCTCAGCCTTTTATCCAGAGGTCTCGGATTCGAATCCCGGTCAGGCATGGCATTTTCACATGCTACAAAAATTATCATTCATCTCATCCTTGAAGTAATAACGGTGGTCCCGAAGGTTAAAAAAAAATTTTTTCTGATGCAGAAAAATAAGCAGATCAATGGTGGGTGCCGGGTGGTTGCACATGGCTCCTTCCATGACTCTCTCGACTAGAAGCAGATGGTTGTCAATTAATTTACAGATTATATAATTTAATTTCTAAGCGTAGATTATTTTTATTTATATTTGTATCTTAATTTACTTATTATTATTTAATAAAAGAAAGGGATTATTAGTTAATATTTAGCAGTAAAAAGAATATGCTTGTGTGATCGAACATACTGCCTGTCAAATAATCATAAGATCTTTTCTTAAATGTATATATATAATAAATAAAAAAAATATAATAATTATAAAATAAATGAATAAATTTTACTACTGTAATTCATTCATTCAATAATGTAGCAGATTTTAAAACACAACTATTCTTGATACAAATAAATTGATCCTGAAAATAATATTGATTAAGAATCGTATTTATTATTTTTTTGCCTTTTAGTTAAATTAAACATACATATATACATATTTATATAGCCTATCACACTCCCTGTAACATAAGGATTCCAATGTGGGGTCGATTTATAAAAAATTGGTTCGGCCATTGAGCTTCTATGGTGAAACAAATACACATACATACAGACACCTTAAAAACATTACACTCCACTTTGAGCAATCGTGTAAAAAATATTAACAACAATTCTTGTTTTAGACAATTTGGAATGAAAATATATATTTAGCTTAAAAAAACTTAAACCTTTTACTTGTTTTGAACGAATCTCCATTGTCCATAAGAAGAAGGCAATTCTAAAGATTGGATGAAAATAAAAATTTATTTAAAGAAAAGTAAATTAATATAAACCTTAGATTAATGAAGAAACAGATAGTCCCTTCCATGAAAAAAATCTTTAAGGCAAGGTACAACTATACATTTTAGTGATAAAAGATTTCTCAAAAGAGTTTTAATAATACAATTTTTTTCTACATATGATTTGAATACTTTGCTCTATTGCTTCATTTAATAAATCCAATATATATATATATATATATATTCGTATATATTAACTTGGCAAAATCAATTCTTTTTTTATTATTGTATCAGTCCATATTTATCTCTGTACTAATTATGTCCAAGGCAAAAGTACAACACACAACACAATTTTCCATCAACAGTATAGAATTCAATAATGCTTCTTACCTTATGCTTATTGTTTTATTATTTAATAGCGCTTTTGAGGGTTTCCCTTTTCATCAGTTAATAAAAAATATTTTCTTAAAGATTACACATCAAACTCAAAACATAAAATTGTTAACATAATATAAAACTATGTAGTCAAAAATAAAATATTCCATGTGGCCAGCCACACATAGGGTACTGTACCTAGCCATGTCTAGCTGGCCACATGGAATATTTTATTTTAAATATTTAAAATTAATTCATATTAACTGACAATATATATATATATATATATATATATATATATGCACATGGTGTATGTGTACATATGTATATGTAATATTTTTTGTTAAAAACATTAAATATATATATAAACATTATAACTATGTTTTATATAGATGGGCTCAACTGAACCTTTACTATGTTTGTTTACATTAATACAATATAAACCTATTTAAGAAAAAAACAGATTCTGTTCATATGGACATCTGGATTATCCAGTCTAGTTTGGTATCAAAACATTTTAAATACATATGTTATTAATCTTTTCTTTGAAATTGCTTTTTTTCATAATTTTGATGTTCAATGATTCTTTGATCTATTAATTCATTAATTTGATTTTTGATCTGATTTTATTGTTTTAATCTCAAGTTGGTACAGTGTTATAAAATATTTACAATAGAATGAATTTAATTTATTATTATTTTTAAATTAGAAAATTTAGATTTTTCGTATTTATTAAATATGAAAGTAAATTAAAGAATGTAAATTTGGACCTATTAGTTAGATGCAAGAGTTTATATATAACAGCATACATTTTTGTAGACACAATAGCATATTAAACTCACTCATTCTTAAATGAGTAAATAGTGGATTGTGCTGTAGGTCTTTTTTTCAAAAATTATTCTTATTGTAAGTAAATTTTGAATTTATTATTACTAATGTATTATCTCAAACATTTTTTCAAATAAGATTTTGCATTTTACAGTTCACATTATCCATTTGACAATTTTGGGTTTTCATTCATCAGGACCTGGTCCTGACTCATCCATATTTATATTACAGAATGTGGTATAAACATATGATTGGATTTAATTATGAATAACATTTGATTTCATGTACTCAGTTTACTTACAGAATAATGTATTGCCTATTTGTTTATGTTATGAAAATTGTTTCAGTTACTTACATTTTGGCAGAAAAAAATTAATAACAAATTTCATCAAATACAAAAAATGAGTTATTCTTTGTTGGTTTTTATTTACTGGTTATTATTAATAAATACTGAATACTTTTTGAATAATATTTGATGATAGTGTAACCCTTTTCAAATTATAAAATCAAACCCACTAATCTCAATCTCACCCACTACTCTCAGTCAAACCCACTAATATACATATATAAAACAACATGTCCTGCCTGACTCAGTCATAATTAACACCCAGCAAAAGCTACTGAAGATAAGTTGATGAAAATTTGTATACATGTTCTTCATATGTTTATGTGTGCATAAGAGCAGACTGAGAAAGAATTTATTGAAATTCCGAGTTTAAAGAGTTAATATGGAGTAACATTGAATTTTAATATATATATATTTTTAAATTTTTGGTAACAAATGAAGATATCAATTTGTTTTTTAGTGTGTGTAATTTTATGTGAATATCTAAAAGCCAATTTCTAGATTTTTCAAAATTCGAACTTGAAAGGGGTGAATAAAACTAAAAACATTTTGAACAATGATTGCAAATTTTCCCCATTTTCAACAATACTGAATGAGATATTCATTCGATTTGGGCTTGCAAATACCCTTCAGATAAATATCTAAAAATCAATTTTGGGTTATTTTGAATTTTGATTTTTAAGGAGTGCGACGGTTTACGGCATGGTGCCTTAACCAACATAGCCACTGCCACTGTTACTGTATGTGATTGGATGCACCTACCACTGGTTGGTTACTTGAATAAAAAATATAGAATTAGAAAAAAAGAGAAATGAAGTACGGTCCCTCACCCCTAGTGCTGTTTGTTGGGTAACGCTAAGATATGGCAAAATAAATTTTTACTGGTATTGGTATAAATATGGACATTACTGTTATACTATAAATTTTTACTACTTATAAATACTATTTAAAAGATGGAGATCAACTATTTTGAAACCTGCATTATCCAGATCACTCAAAGTTTCAGGTTCTGTACTGACCAAACTGTTACTCTCAAGAAATAACAGTACGTTGATAGTATTTATAAATTGAACAGGTTTTAATTTTTATTTATCATTATTATTCTTGCAAGCAAGAGCTTAATGAACACAGGGGCTGTAGAGGGCAGAGCCCTGACCGGGTGTCTTCCTATCTTTTTTTAACTCATGCACATTTTGTACTATTTATGTTCCTTTCATTTTAAGATACTTTATATTTTTGAATAATTACTTATTTTTTGTAATTTAAAAAATAAAATAAGCTTGGTGTTGAGAAATTCATTTTGTATTCATGTTCAAATTCTGTTTATGTATTCATAATCGGAGAAGTCATAATGGGATTTCTCTGGTTATAAGTGAAGTCATGATAGGAAATGCTAGTACAATAATAAATAAATAGTTATGATTGTTCAGTTTCATGCGCTCCTTATTAATGATAAACAAACTATGTAACTCTTTTTTTCTTACTAATGTAAGGCATATAAATATATTAATCTAGTTGAGTTCAACAGCTGTTTTATAATATATATTTTGTCTTTATATTACTATTGTTAATTAATTCAGTTCAATTAAAGATGTATTAATAGTTAATTCAATTCAGTTAAAGATGACTTTAAAGTTACATCAGTTCAATAAAAGATGTATTTAAAGTTAATTCAGTTCTGTTAAAGATGTAACTTAAATGTGAATCTAAATAAAATACTTCAATACAATACTTCCTAAAATATAAATAATGTACATGCACATCATAATTAACCTCAACAATGTGAAATAAGTTACTAATAATACAATATTAAAGTAAACGAAATGTAACTAAATCTGTTATAAATTACATATAATAAAAATATAATTGATCACACTAACAAGATATTTATTGAAAGACATTAATGATCCAGTGGCATAAATTCTGAATAATGGAAGTTGCATTTAGGCCCAGTTATTCAAACAATGATCATATAACTGTTTCTAACGGACATAAATATCTAGTCTGCTGCTACATAGTTTTGAAAACATAATTATCTATTCATTTCTTTTCAACATTTCCTATTCTACTAACCTAGGTGAACTGAAAAAGTTGTATCAGATCTGCTGAAAAATCTGCCTTATTAAAATGTCTATGAATAAATTATTATTATTATTAAACTAAACTACTTACTTTAGATACAAAAAGTTCTCTACTTATTCTTCTAAAATGATTGTTTAACAACCAATATAGAAACGGATTCCAAAAACTATTGCTTAAAGCTAACCAGGTAATCATGAAATCTAGTGCTGGAGGCATCTGTAAACAAAATACATAAATATTGAATCAATCAATTGTCTGATTTCTTATAAATATTCTTACATAGTATAAATTAATACTAATGCATTTAAAAACCCATTTGATAAAGTTTTCCTTTTTTTTATATAAATGTATGTGCAATAAATACAAGATTACAAAAGAATACAAGAATATAAGTCTTTCATTTACAAAAACATTTCACAGCAGAGTTAAGTTTACATATCAATATAATATGTAATAAATTTATACTCATATTCATTGCTGTTATATTTTGATAAATCAGAGAAATTTATCATAAAAAAATAGAAATAATTTTTGTAAAAAACTTAGATGTTTTTTTATTAGCTAGCATGGCTTGCTTATCTATCGGCTTAAATACATGTTTTTATGAACTGCACTTGCTCTTGGAATCTTTTACTAGCCTATAGCTCTTACTATGCTAACATTGGGGCTATTTGATTTTCTTCTTGTCGAGTTAATTGTCTCATGTACTTGATTTACTGAGCTTATTGACTTTAATACATCAAGAGGGGATTAATGTCAAGCTATTTTGATTTTCATTTCTATACTTACTCTAATATTAGATGTTTTATTTTTTTAATATTTTCAGTGAAGGCTAACAAGTGCAGTAATATTTTTCAGTACCTATGGTAGATAAGAATATTTTGTAGTGCTCAGTTACACTGAATGGTATGAATAGGGTGATGCAACATAATATATAATCCACCAATTTTGTTTTAATTGTATCTACTCATCCTATTGTTGGGTTAACTTGAAGGGTGGCTGAAAATTAATGCAGTACTATTATATATACTTATTCACCTTAATATGAAATATACCTTATAATTATTTGCTATAGGAACTATAATTCAGTACAATCATGAGTATTTATTATTATTAACAATTTTTCATACAGACAAACTTTATGATTAGAAATAAATATATATACAACATCTAAAATTTATAAATTAGTTGACTAATAAGATCCATACCCACTCATCAGACTTTAACATGACAGAATGAATTATTTTTTATGATAAAAATTAGTTTTATATAAGGAAAATTCTATAGAAGTTAAAATTTTTGATGTGTGTGAACTAACATGTTAAACTTGTTTTGGTCATTGAGATATAATTTTTATTTGGCATCCTTCGATTTTACAGTAATACTACTTCCTAAGATATCGTGTAATCATCAGTTTATAAAGGATGCAATTTGATGATTCCCAGAATTTAATAAATTTTTATTCCGACTACTGAAAGTAAAAAAAAAAAAAATAAATAAAATTACAAATGTTTATTGTAAGAATTACTTGTATACTACATGAGGTTTAAAAATGAAAAATGGTATAGATAAAAACTGTGATAGAAAATTAAGTAAAAAGGGAAGAAATTGCTGAATGGAAACATGAAAGTTGAGATCAGGAAAAATACTAGCTACGGAAGTTATATTAAAAATAAAGCTGTATAAATTTGAAACTTGGTTGCTCATTAAACAGGTATAGGGTGAGTTGTTGAATTGTAAATTTCAAGAAAAAAATTGAGGATTGACAAAATAAAATAACTAAGAAAACTATAATGAAAACAGAAACAAATTAAAGAAATAAGAAAGAGATAATAAAAGGATAATATTGAAAAAAAAAAATTAATGATAAAACTGGAAGAATTAAACTAAGTTTAGGTAGGATTAAATCTTTTTATTGAAGGGAGTTCTGAACAGCAATGCAGAAATATCTAGAAAGAGAAGAAGAAAAATTACTTTGGGTGGTAGATGATTTTTAAGGCCATATATGAAATGGTAAATAAGAAACCACAAGGTAGGACTGTGTTAAGGAAAAGGAAGAGGCAGGAAAAGGATCTGCAGAAATGCAGAAAACTTATGATGATTTTAATAATAATATTCTGATATGGAATAAGTACATTTTATGGTAACTTAAAATGAACTTGAAAAAGAACTTAAAAATCTGACTTTTTTATTGATTGTTTGTGTTAGTTCTCTACTTTCCTAAAAGCATTTATCAAATAGATTGGGACGATTTTCTTTGTAATTGCTAAATAATGCTTTACCTTTGACCCAGTGCAAGCTACTACAACTTCTTGAATTGTCCATGGAGTAACCATTACTATGAATCCAAGAGACATTGCAGCCATTGTTCTTGATGCACTTCTACTTAAACGCCTTTCATGAGCAACCAACTGAAATTAAAAAAGAAAAAAAACTAATTCCAAAGACACTTTATTAAAATAGATATAGAAAAATGATATAATTAGTAAATACAGAAATTGGTTTTATAATAAAATTATTTTTGATGATCAATTTGAAAACAAATAACTCTCCGAGACCTTTTAAAAATATTCTACTGTTTAAAACCTAATTTTAATTTTTTCTTAATTTAGTTATTTTTTAATTTACTTTTGCTTTATTATCTTATTTTTATTTTAAAATCTCGAATTAGAACATGGGCATAGTTAAACATGAATGTTTCACAATCAAAATAGTTAAACATTATTGATTTAATTATTTTTACATTACTATTTAAAAAATATTTTTTTTAAATCAAAAAATGTGATGTGCACAATACATGAATTCCTTGTACGCCTGTTAAATTACATTTTCATATTTATTTAAAATGAAAAATACATACAATTTTATTTCATTAAAAACTTTTGATAATTTTTCATATTTTTTTTGTTGTTATTATTGAATTATTATTCATCGTAAAGATCTTTTTACAATGAGAGGTTAATAATTTTTAATAAATCAATACATTTAAAAAAAAAAAAAAAAAAATTAAAAAAAGGAGATGAACTGATTTGAACTAAGATTCAAATGTTTCATTAATTAAAATTTTATTTGGCTATAACTCTGGAACCAATAAAACTAAGTACCACTTTATTGTTGAAAAGCTCTCAATGAGTGGTTATTACTGCAGTTAAGAAAAAGTCAAAAATCCAAATTTTTCTGATTTTTTGGACACTTTTGGTTCAGTCGATTGCAATCAAAAGGGGAAGTGCACAACTAGCTGTTACAACAGTCCTAAATTCAAAATTTCAACATCCTATGGCGAATCGTTTTTGAGTTATGCATATGTATGTACAGATGTCATGCTGAAACTAGTCAAAATGGATATTTCTGTTGAAATCTGGATACCAACATTTTTTACGATTGCAATATTTCCTTTACTTTGTACAAAGAAATAAATATAATGAAGAAACAGTAATAAGATTTGAGAATGAACAATTGAACAATATTTATGAATGCATTCAGGCATTTTTAATTGTAGGTTTCACTGATATAAATGTTTTTAAGATAAATTTCAGTTTTGATTGAGACTGCCTTGAACAACAGTTGTTTGTATATATTTTTTTTACTCTTTATTCTAAAAACAGTGTTAGAAATACTTGTTTTATAGTGTTTAGTAAGTATTGTATATTTTTCATTTAATATTTATTATTTTTTTATTTGTTTATTATTATGTTGATCTCTGTGGCAGAGTGGTAGAGTTTTGGTATTTCATCCAGAGGTCCTGGGTTTGAATCCCGGTCAGATATGGTATTTTTCACACACTAAAAATTCATTTATCACTCATATTGTTACTAATAGAGGGCATAAGCTTATTATTACTATGTAAATAAATAGACTATATATATATACTATTTCCACAATATCTACTGATAATAATTGTTTAAAAAATTGAAATGGCCATTTAATTAAAAATTTTCCACAAATAGCTTTTGAAAGTTTATTTTTTTTCAAATTTATTATGAAACCAATTAGTATAACTTTTTTTATGTGAAGTTTAGATGTTATTGTGAACTTAACCGACCTTATATGTAATAATGATATTAGACAATACATACATCTCTTAACATATTACAATGGACCTGAAAGCAACATGATACTATAAAAATTTTTATCTGTATAACTTTTTTATTTTTAATCTAATAATTTATGAGAAAAAAGATAAAAAAACCTCTGCATGATAAAAATACATGCACTGCTCTTTATATATATATATATGTGTATAAACACACACACACACACACATATACACACACACATATATATATATATATATATATATATGTATATATATATATATATTACTTGCTTATATTTTTTGATTCTCCACATATTTTGAATAAATATTGTTATTTTGTAGATTTTTTCAGTTTTTTTTGTGGTTCAATAAATTTAATGCCAATCATGAATTGTAAGTTTTTTGTAGGATCTCTTTACAATTCAATTTCTTTATTGTGCTTTTTTGTTCTTATATGATTATGCTTTTGTTTTACTTTTAATTATTGTATATTTTTGATTTTGTTACTAAAATATAACCTGATTTTATGAGAGAATCTTTGTCATGTTATTTCTGTTTTTGATATTTCAAGCAAATTATAACCTGACTTGGTTGTCTATGTTATAAAAAAGGAAAAAGTAGTGTATTATACCACCTTTCTCTCTTCAATTTCTTTTCTTTATTCATAATAATTATTATAGAACTATTATTATTATTATTGAGATTATTTAAACTGCACAACTTTTCTATCCCATTTTAAAATTCCTGGAAATCAAAAAATAAATAAATAAAAGTAAGTAAAAGTTAAAAGTACTTTTAAAAAATATAATATTTGTTTGAAAACTTTTTGTACTCTAAAGAAACTACTTGTAAATTTAATTGTATATAATAATTTTCTTTTGTGCCAACTGCTACAAATGTCGACAAATTACATCTATCTTTTAAAACTTACAATAGCAATGATACTAGACTAAATGGTTGGTGATTAGGCCAATATAGTAGAAGAATTAATACATTACATCTAATATATAGGCTATGCCTAATGTTTGTAACAATTTAAATGGGGCCAAATGGTCCCTAAACACTCCTCATCATTTACTAAATTTAAAAGCATTAAATTTTATGTCTTTTACTGTTAAAATTTCCCTTGTTTTATGAAACCAAGGGATCAATTATTTGTTAAATAATTGATTTGTATTATTTTCTATTAAATGTTTATTAGCGATAATTAGATTTAATGACTATTTTCTTGATATGTATATTGTCCTTAATTAATGCAAGATAGATATAATAACAAAAGAAAATAAGCTAAAAAGGTAAATATTCCGTAATTTTTAATACTGCAGCTCAAATTAATGCTACAATAATTTAGATCTTGAATCAGGTTTTAATATGAATCAAGAGTCAACTGTAGTAGGATTATAAATAAATTAATCATTTTTTTTTACTAAATGGTGTTTGAATTATAGTTTGGTTAAAAATACTTAGGTGATTAATGACCAAAGAGTCTTTTAATTTTCAGAAAATACAAGGTAATTACAAATAAATAAACGCTCTTTATGGTTTGAAAAATCTATTTTTCAAATATGGAAATTATTACTTAGATAATTTTACAGGAAATTCTTAAAATTTGAATCTGTAAGTGTTCATGTATGTACCAGAAATCATAAAACTGATATTGGTACTGCAATCCAATTCATCCTATACACATGAGTGCATATCCCATTCAATACTAGTAACAGTTAGTTGTGATATGTCATTTTAGGTCATCTACATTAACAGGAAAGAGAGGGATAAAAACTTTGCCCATTTTAAAATCCCACAGAACGTCTTCACAAGGTGTCAAGTCTGGTCTTGATGCACGACATATCAACACCATGTTTGTGCAAGTTGCATGGTCAATCCAATATCTTCGAAAGTGTTCATCGGGATAATTTCTTACCTCTCTGTGGCAGCGAGGTGGAACCTCCACATTGAATTAAAAAGGAAATCTCTGTGTCTTCCTCTAGTTTACATGCTAGCCGTTCTTGTAACAAGTAAAGATAAAATCTTTAGTTACCGAGTGTGAGAAAATAATGGTCTGCATACATTTTCGAAGGAAATATTATAAAACAGGTTCACTTTGGAGGGGAATATGTTGCACGGTTTCTATACAGGTTTCTGTGCCCTATTTTTGTACATTGAATCTGTTGATCTTTCCACTAATGTGCAACGTTCATTCATCACTAAAAATTAGGTGGAGAAAGAAACCATATGCTTCTTTAATATGTTCTGCACATCCAGCACAGAAATCTTTACATCATACTTTATTGTTGTCGTTAAAATTTTTTTTTCATCTTTTATGACTGTATAGGATCACTTTAGTCAGTCTCCAAGTCTCTTCAAAGGGAATGTTTGGGACTTGGAGTCCTCCCATTACTTTTTTGTACATTCTGATTTCCATGCCCTTTCTGGTGTTGAAAGTGTTCATGTTATGAGTTTTTTCTTGAGAGTGTGAAACAAGTGTATTTGTTGATTTTTTCATTTAATTTTACCTTGTCTGGGGTGCCTTCTGGTGTAAGGCCAATTTCCTTCAGATCCTCTCTCATTTCTCTGATCTATCTGCATCCTGTCTAGGTGTTTTTTGAGTCAAAATTGTACTGTACCAGTTGTTTCAGAAGTCTCAAATCTTGCATCCTCATAATGGGTCTAAAGTATCCTAGTCACCTCTTACGCATATCAGTGATGGGTTATAACTCTTTGTACATGACTTTGTTGGGCATGATTCACCGTTGTCTATCTTTCTGGTACTTTTTGTTGATGCAGGTTCTTCCAATTCTTCTGATTTTCTGGAGTCTGTTGGTCTTTGATTGTTCGATCAGGTGGAGGAGTGTTTCTGCTGAATATATGGCTTCCAGTTTTATAACTGTGTTGTGGTGTCTTATTTTTGCATTTATGGATTTTTTTTTACTGTAAGCGTACCAGGTTAATTTTTGTGCTTTAGTTAGTTTGTTTGTTCTTGTTTGGATTGAGGTTCTTTCGTTTAGGTTGTTTTTTATTAATCTCTGAGGTATTTAAATTGGGTTACTATTTTGACTTCTTTTAATTGTGTTGGTTTTTGGGGCATAATTTCTGTCTTTTCAAATGATATTTTGAGGCCAATTTTATTTGCAATGTTTCTAGTATCTGTGTTTTAGCTTCATTGATATCATTTGCTAGCAGTTCTAAGTCGTCAGTAAAACCAAGGCAGTTTATTTTGATATTTTGGCCTATTTTTATTTTTAGAAGGCACTTTTTGAGCCATTTTCTTATTACCATTAGTTAAATATTAGCTGTGAGAGTCCATTGCACTGGTGCAGTCCTGCTTTGATCTCAAACAGTTCGAAGAGTTTGTCTCTGAATTTTACTTTTGACTTAGTGTTTGTGAGGGTCAGTTTTATCATGTTCATTAATTTGGGATTTAGTCTGAGATATCTTAGAATTTTTAGTAGGAATTCTCTGTGGATACAACTGCAAGTTTTCTTGAAGTTTACAATCATTATCACCATGTCTCTGCTTCTTTTTTTGTTGTAACCATTATTAGCTTGAGACTCATTATCTGGTCTGGACAGCTCCTCCAAGGACTGAAACCTCTCTGGTATTCTCCTAGTCTTTCTTGAGTTGTAAACAGATTCTATTAAGGATGATTCTTGAAAGAATTTTGTATTTTGCGTCTAGAAGTGAGATTCCTCTGTAGTTTTTAGGGTCTGTTTTGTCTGCTTTTTCGTGTAGTGGGTAGATGAGGGCTGCTGTCCAGTGTTCTGGTTGATCTTCTTTGATCCAGATGTTGATGAAGGGTGATTTTTGCTGATCTTCCTGCATGTTTCCAGATCTCTATAAAGATCTGATCTTCTCCCACCGCTTTGTAATTTATCATCTCATACAGGGCTTGGTAAGTTGTGTTATTGAAGAGTGGCTGATGCTTTTTGGTGGTTTTGTTATTAGGAGGTACTGGTGTCGAAGTTTAGGAGTTCTGTCAGTTCTTTGCAATTTAGTAGTTTCTTGAAATATTCAGCTAAGATTTTTGCGTCGTCTTTGTTATGGGCCAGATTATGGTTTTCATCCTTCATTAGTGGGGTTGGGAGTTCCTATTTTTGGAGTTGTTTTTTGAAGGTTTTGTCTCTTGACTGCATTTTGTTGAATTCTTCTATTGATTTTAGTGTATATTCACGGTGTTGTCTGTACTTTTCTTAGGGTTTGGGCTGTTTCTTTTATTTGTTTTACTAGATCTTGAAAGAATTTTTTTGATATTTTGGATTGGTAATAGCCATGCTTTGATGTCTCTTCTCCACAGTTTTGTTGCACTTGCTGTACCACTATTGATGATGCTTTTTATGAGATTTTATTGGGGCTAATTCTTCTGCAATTTGTTTAAGATTGTTGAATAGGTCTTTGAGTTTATTGGTGACTGTTATATTTTTGGTTGATTTATAGTAATTTTCAGTTTTGATTAGTTGGGTAGGGTTTTCTTTTAGTTTTGGCGGCTTGGTTTTGTTGTTTCCTTTGGGGAGTGAATTTAATTTTAATTTTGGGTACATAGTGATCTGAGCCGGTTTCTCCTTGGAAGATTTTTATGTTGTAAATATCTTTGCGGTGGTGTTTGTAATTTAGGATATTTAAACTTTGTAGTCAACTGATATTTATAAGCCGTCATATTCAACCGTTTTTGAAAAATGTTTCACAGATTGGTTGCGGAATTTGTGTTCAAATTCTGCAGATCCAGTAGATTTTACCACATGAGCATCCTTTATAAAGTCATGTGCGAGGCTATTATGCTATAAACATGCTGTTTGGGCGGTTAGGCTAAAATATAAAAGCTGTCTAGAACTTATTTAGGGCTAAACGCCTAATATTGTTAATGGTAATGAGTGGTTATCGTACTATTTCACGGGAGGCAATCTTGGTGTTTGCAGGCGTGAAATTGATAGGCTTGATTGCATCTGAGAAGTAGCAGAGGTATGTTGTTAAGAAGCCCGGTGAGTTGACTCTGGATAAAGTTAGAAAAATTGAACAACATGGCAATGTCCTATGGTAGGCCAGATGGAATGAGACAGAGGGTGGGCGTCATACACATGATCGCTTTCCAAATATTGTTGGTTTGCGGTACGCTCTTGGGTACATCTTAATAAATATGAGATGCAATTTCTTTCCGGCCATAGTGATTTCAGGGACAGACTGTAGAAATTCAGTCTGCTAGATTCTGGGATGTGTTCTCAGTATAGACAAATAGATGACACCTACAATGTTCTTTACGAATGCTCAAAGTACTATTTAATGTGCACAGAGAGCATCTGTAGCCTTGATCTTATCGGGTCGGCATTGGATCTCCATGTAAACTGGAGGAGCCAGGTCAAATGGGCAATAGTAGAGAGTTTTATAATGTACTTAGCAGAAGAAAGGATCGTTGAGGGGATCAAAAGCCCTGCTTGGATTTATCTTGTATTATGTTTTTGTTGATGTTTTGTTTTATAAATTATGTTTTTGTCCTTTGTTTTGTTTCAATGTTACTGTGTTGTTATTGTTCCATGTAATATCTTTATGTTTCGTGTTGTGTGTTGAACTCATTTTTACCTTCTATGGGTAGGTAGTTCAATTCCTTTGTTTAGTTAAGTCCTTTCAGTCTTACTTAAGACTCGGTAAGATGTGTTTGTTTTGAGTTCATTATGTAGTAGAACACTGATGGGAATATTACTCGTGGCATTCGCATTGGTGGCATCTTGGCTGAGGCAAACTGGAATATGTCAAAAGCCAAGGTTTCAAAGATGAACTCTGGTAAAGCCCATAAGGGCTAGGAATGGAGGGGGTGGCAGAGGGTGTCTTCCCATGCGGGGGTCAGAGTGAATGATAGGTTTATGGCACAAACACGACTGACTTGTTCTGACATAGGAAGTCTTCTAAACTTTTCTTTTTGAACACATAATTTGCGTTTGCTAATTGCTTTTTCTAGTTATAGGTGGATTGCCTTGTTGTTTATCATACTTTGTTCAGCAAAATTGTTGCACCATAATGACGGAATTTGGTTTGATTAATTTGAGCTTAAAAAAGCTTTCTTCATAAGAGTAGATGTCATCTTGCCACAGAATATGTGACACAATAACAAATATTTCTCTGTAAAACTATATTAGTTGCTCTTTACATTGTAATCACTTTGTATAAAAGAATTTTTTCTCTTCAAACATTCAGTAATCGTTCTACTAATAAGTGTAGCGTAATAATAATAAACTTAAATCATTAAATTATTAATTTATTACATTATTTCATTACGTTTATTTAGTTTACTTTAATATTGCTAACGAAGGAAAATACCTGAATTGGAGCAGTTATCATTTTGTTTCCTTATTAAAAAGAAAAAAAAAGATGATATAAAACAAATTTAATTTATTTTTCCATTGTTCTTTTAAAACCTTATTGAAACAGAATAAAATATGTGCTTCGTATGATCTTTATTGATATTTGAATTTCCCAAACACTGTATCTTCAGTAAAATAATTTTATAAAATATGTAATTAACATACATTAAAATATAAACTTAAAAACTTTTACTGTCAATTTGAAACTTTTTCAGTGATAATGGATCAGCATATGAGTTTTTTTATGATAACAAACTATCAAAAAGAAATTAAAAAAAATAACAATTTAAAAATTTCACGTGTTGTTGAAAAGAAAAAGAAGACTAAAACTGAAATTCACTTAAAAACTTTCATTTAACCAACCTCAAATAATATGTAACAGCATAATCTACTGCTAAGAAAGATGGCAATATTATCCTGCGGTAAATAAAATTATTTTATCATTTCTTTTTGTGAGAGAGTAGTTGAAATCTGATAAATCCGAGCGTATGTTGGTACAAAAAAAAAAAAATCGTTTGATAAAGATAATTCTGTGGATAGTATTTCTTTCAGAGTTTTAACAATGCATCTTTTTTTTTCCTTGTTTAACCTCTGGGACCACCGTTAGGTATTGCTTCAGAGGATGAGATGAATGATTTGTAGCATGTGTGAAAATGCCATGCCTGAATGGGATTCGAACCTGGGACCTCCGGATGAAAGACCAAGTCGCTACCACTTGCGCCACAGATATGCCGGCAATAAGAAGCTTGGTACTAGGTATAAAATTCAAAAATCTAAAAAGGCGGTTTGTGGATGTAGTTGTTACTGTAATATATAAAAACCATTATAAAATAATTAGCAATGGTCATTTTATTTTTAGAACAAATATTTTATTACATAATATTCTGTGGAAAACCAACCTTTATTTTATTAAAACCGGCCCAGATTTTCAAAATATCTACTCGTTTGGTAAATATTTTAGATCAACAAGACAAATGAAAGGACTCATCAGATGATCTTATTTTCAATGTATATTGTATTACACACACACACACACACACAAACACACACACACACACAGAGAGAGAGAGAGAGAGAGAGAGAGAGAGAGAGAGAGAGAGAGAGAGAGAGAGAGAGAGAGAGATGCATATGCTAAAAATATAATATGACAATGGTTAAATTATTTTACTGTTTTACGTTACTAATGAAAAAAAAACTATCAGCATTTTTTGTGAGCTTTAAAAATTAATGAAATTACATACTTAGTTTTACACATTTGATACATATACAAGGAAAATAGTGGTCCTTGTTGAATTTTAATAATTTTTAAATTCATACTAGCCTCAATCTCAAAATGTTGTCATTGCACAACTTTATCTTACTGCTTTTTGATAAAAGGGGCATAAGTAATTTTATACTTGTGTCTCAATTCTTTTTTGTTAGTACTAATGAATCAAGAAAGGTGGGAATTAGAACGTGTAAAAACTGTGAACCGGACTCTAACACAATCCGATTGAACGGTCACTTGTCTGATTACGCTACTCATCAACAACAACAAAAAGGATTAAGATGTATACATTCTTACTAGATGGTCTAGAGATAATAATACTAGTTAACCTTTTTACTAACAACAATGGTGAGTAGTTTTTGAAAAATTGGTTTATCCAGATGGACGTAAAACATTTCATGTATTAATTTGAATAAACAGAATTTCTATGTTTTCAATTTATATCAAAATAGTAGCTTAGTTTTTAACAGTGACTACAGAAGATAATATATTATTCATTTTATGTTGAATGTTTAAACAATTTGTTTATACTTAGTTTTTATTCGTTTTAAGTAAATAAAATTTCTTTATTAGAATACATATTTCATGATTTACATTTAATTACATTTTCGATCAAAAAGGGGCAGTGTAATTGCAAACATTTCAAGTAAAAAAAAAAACTGATATTGTTAAATTTTCAATTACTTTTTCAAGTTAAGTCTATAGATGATTTAAAAAATCTGATGTGGACAGCGTATGACTTCCTTGTACTCCTATTAAATTACATATACACATTTTATTAAAATGAAAAGTACATAAAATTTTATTTCACTAATAACTTCTGATATTTCTTCAATCATTTTTTAAAAAAAATTATTATTGAATTATTATTTATCGTAAAATTTTATTTACAATCAGAGGTTAATAATTATTAATAAATCAATATATTTAAAAAAAAAGTTAAAAAAAGGATATGAAGTATGATTCGAACTGACGAGCCTTCCCCTTATAAGATCCAAATATTTAATTAATTAAAATTTGATTTGACTCTAACTCTGGAACCAGTGAAAATAAGTACCACTTATGATAGATATATCGTTGAAAACCTTAATGAGGTCTTATTACTGCAGTTAAGAATACACCCGAAATCCAAATTTTGGGCTTTTTGAACACTTTTGGTTCAGTCGATTGCAATCAAAACGGGAGATGCACAACTAGATGTTACAACAGACCTAAATCCAAAATTTCAACATCCTACGGCTAATAGTTTTTGAGTTATGCGAGATACATACGTACATACGAGGTGTGATCAAAAAATACGGTGAATAATTTTTTATTAAAAAAAGTAATAAGGTTACATAGAATTCGATTTAATCTCCTTCAAAGTACTGTCCTTGGTAAGCAATACACTTATCCCAAAGTTGACTCCATGACTGGAGGCATTTCTGGAAGGCGTCTTTCGGAAAGGCTTTCAGCTGCTCGGTCGTGGCCCTCTCAATATCAGCAATGGTGTCAAAACGTTTTCCTTTAAGCACAGTTTTAATTTTTGGGAAGAGCCAAAAGTCGCATGGTGCTAAATCCGGTGAGTATGGCGGATGTGGATAGACAGGAACACTTTTTTCGGCCAAAAACTCGCGAATGAGAAGCGAGGTGTGACACGGCGCATTGTCGTGGTGAAGAAGGAAGCCATTGGTGCATTTTTCTGGTCGCTTTCTTCGTACGTCGTTTCGCAAACGTTGCAGTACACTTAATAAAATTCAGAGTTTACAGTTGTTCCCCTTGGAACGAACTCTGATCGCACTATGCCCTCACTATCGAAAAAACGAGCATGACCTTGATGTTGGATTTTGACTGACGTGCCTTTTTAGGGCGAGGAGATGAACTGGTTTTCCATTGGGAACTCTGCATTTTGGTCTCAGGGTCATAGCCATAGACCCAACTTTCATCTCCAGTTACAATTTTGGCCATGAAGTCCGGATCTGCATGAAGACGACCCTTCAACTCCGTGCAAATTGACACACGATTTTCCTTCTGTTCATCACTCAAAAGTCTGGGAACAAATTTTGCACTCACTCGTCTCATTTGCAATTCATTAGTTAAAATGCTTTGAACGGATCCGTACGAGATGTTAAGGTCTTCCGATAGCTCTCGAATAGTCATTCGCCTGTTTGAACGAACCATTGTTTCCACTTTTTGCACATTTTCAACTGTTTTTGAGGTTACTGGACGTCTCGCACGCTGCTCGTCTTCAACAGACTCATTTCCGTTTTTAAATCGGTCATACCACTTGTACACAGTCTTAAAAGTTACCACATTATCGCCGTACACCGATTCTAACATTTCGTGAGCTTCTTTGGCACTCTCTTGCAACTTAAAACAAAACTTAATGTTAATGCGTTGTTCAAAATCCATGTTGCGCGACAGACACGATAAACACAACCTCACTCTAGCGGCTCTGGCAGCTGACTGGCAAGTTCGAACGTGTTACAACTTGTCCCTGCCTGTCTCAGTTGATCACGCTATTGGACAAATTACAGCATATGGATGTAGCGTCGGCAGTTTCCGCTATAAAATTACATTCACCGTATTTTTTGATCACACCTCGTATATACATACGTACGTACAGAAAACGTCACGCCGAAACTAGTCAAAATGGATGAGATGGTTTAAATGAATATTTCCGTTGAAATTTGAAAACCGAAATTTTTCGCCATCACAATACTTACTTTACTTCGTACGAGGAAAAAACCACGTAATTTTTTCATTACACCTAAAAACCTATGAAGGAGAATTCGAGATGACGGCACAGGTTTGAATAAATAAAGTATTTGAATTGTATTTGCTTTGAACCAACAAATAAAATGTGAATAAAGTCAATTTAGCATTTATTTACAGAAGTAACATTAATTGAAAGAGTTCATAGATAACGGCCACTAAAATTAATTCGCATTTGCCTACTGCAAATTCTATTTTCTATTTTTTTTTCATTTGCCTGAGTTGTACAAAATAATTCTAAATGAAAAAAAATAAAACATTCTAATAAAAAAAAAAAAAAAAAAAATAATAAAAAACTCTAAATTTAATAGTTGATACCTCGACTGCAGAGAACCGATCTAAATATATCAATACTTATATCTAAATTCAACATTTATCCTAAAACCTCTGGAATGATAAGAACAATTGATTATCTCTGACCGATTAGATTTATTTAACGACTAAAAGATTTACTACATTAGAATTGATGCTGTAAAATAACGTCGCTCTTAGCTTAAGCTTTATTCACAGTAATTAATGCAGATATCTGGATAAAATTTCAATTAGAACTTTGGTAAAGCAACCAATCAGATCCACCCTGATTGATTGGTTCTTGAGTTTTAAGCAAACTCCGCATTGTATGCAAACTTACAAAATAGACATACACATTCAGGTTTGGATTTAATTATATAATGAATTCGGACGAATAATATTGATTTTTTAAAAATTAACATATATGGATAAGTCTATAAGAAAAAACTAGCTATCTTCTAAAGTTTCTATTTAGAAACAATAAATCACATTAGCAGAATATTATTTATTATAAAAAAAGACATGTTCCTGCTGGCTTTGAAGCCATAGACAAGTTGTTTGTATTCAAGGGTGTTTGTAGTTTCAAATTTTCTTTTATATAGTACAATAATGTTATTCAGATTTAATGACTATAAGAATTCATTATCAACGTTAATTCTTTCTTAAATATTCGTACAGGTGACTTTAATTTTACTTACGTTACTTTATTTTTGGACATTTTCATCTAAAAATGTAAATTATACATAAGTAAAAACATAATAATCTCTATGGATGAAAATTTACGTTGGCCGTACATAATAAATATATGGGAATAAATTAATTAGAAAGTTGAGATAGGAAGTCACTATTTTCAAAATCGTGCAAATTTGATTGAAAATATATTGAAACTTTTTACTTCCTTGTATGAAGTAAAGGAAGTGTTATCGCGAAAAATTTTGGTTTTCAGATTTCAACGGAAATATCCACTTTGATCATCCTGAATTCTTTTTGACTAGTTTCGGCGTGACGTCTGTACGTATGTATGTCGCATAACTCAAACACAATTAGCCGTAAGATGTTGAAATTTTGGATTTAGGACTGTTGTAACACCTAGTTGTACACTCCCCTTTTGAATGCAATCAACTGGACCAAAAGTGTTCAAAAAAGCTCAAAATTGGATTTTGGACTTTTTCTTAACTGCAGTAATAAGCACTCATTGAAACGTTTTCAACGATATATCATAAGTGGTACTTCCTTTCATTGGTTTCAGAGTTATAGCTAAATAAAACATTAATTAATGAAGTATCTGGATCTTACAAGGAGAAGGCACATCGGTTCGAATCAGAGTTCGTCTCCTTTTTTTAAACTCTTTTTTCTTTAATGTAAATATATTGATTTGTTAATAATTATTAACCTCTGACTGTAAAAAAAATTACGTAAATAATAATTCAATAATAATAATAAAAAAAATTATATGAAGAAATATCAGAAGTTATTAATGAAATAAAATTTTATGTACTTTTGATTTAAAAAAAATGTGTATATGTAATTTAATAGGCGAACAAGGAAGCCATGTGGTGTCCACATCATATTTTTTCCTTTATAACACTCGATAATTATGCGTAAATAGAATGAAGTGTGATACAACCGTAACAAATGTTCCTAATCCTGATAAACCGAAACCAATCGATGACAATCTACATTCATTTTACTGTATCAAAGATTTCACTTAACTCTTCCGAATAATCCAATTCTGATTCGTCCAGGAAATTCAGATTGTCGATTTCCAACCAAACAGATATCCACATCTTATCTAATCACAAGTATGAAAACTTTTGACCAATCGGAAAACAACGTAATGATTCAACACATATAGTTTCGGGTCAAATTTTTGGCAAATAATTTACTTTTCTGAAGAAAAAGGTATAGTGTTATTTTTTTTTAATGAGTTTTAAATATTACAAAATATATTTGAATTCGAAAATTATTAAGCAATACCTTTTTTTTAGGTAGATTTAATTTTCTTTTTTCTTTTAACCAATAATTTCAACCAATAAAAATCGCAAAAGCACATTTGTATTACACACAGACACACGCGTCCGCGCGCGCTCGGACACGGAAATTTTCGTGCCCGCAACTTGTACTATTTAATACAATTTTCAAATGTATTTGTTTAAAATAAGGAAGAATAAAATTAAGGAAGAAATTCAGGATAATTTAAAATGTATCAGTACTTCTACGTTACTGTTAACGAGCTGACTATATTTCGATATTCCTTAAAAAACATGCCTTGTCCTAATAATTTCTATACGAAACAACTGTTACAAGATAATATATCTTCGTATATATTTTTATACTTTCATTCAACCGCTATTTCAATAAATCATTTTATACAAAACAAATTTTATAGTTACCTTACTTATTAAAATAAATATTATTTTATTAATAAATTTATATAATTGGTTTGTTTGGCATTTCTCCCGCTAACACCCCATTCTGTCGCCCTAAAGCATAAGACCGAATGTTTGTGCCACAAATAGCTACTGAGCTACGAAACAGTTTAGCGACCAGTGTCCTAAATAGCTCCTAGAACTTACCTAACAGCGTGAACAGACTAAGCGCGGTGTCATACACCACAGGCTTACGTGTCCCAACCGCTCACTTGTCATATATTTACTAAAGTGGGTAGGCGCACCCCGTCAACTACTAAAAATATATATGACATCCATAAATTAAAATTTACTTCGTCTAGACAGAAATTCGCTGCCACGCGAAGGTCGCTGAATGCCAGTAAGTACCTGTCCACCATATTAAAGCGCTTGGAGCCGTAATTGGCTGGTGGTCAGCCATATATCTCTAGGTTAGCTTCCGACAGCAGTGCGGTAGGAGTCTTTCCCTAAGTAAACTACTGATGTCGTTTGAACATAGCAACTGCTTCAAGGAACTCCCACACAGTCCGACAATGCGGCACTCGCCACATTGACTCGCCGCTTGTGAGTGGCCAATTTTCCCCTTGACCTCTAAGTTCCAGGGTGGCCCGGTCTCTGGCCCCTTCAAGAACAGGGCAGTCAAACATCAGGTGTTCATTTGACTGGACCTCCCCGCAGACGCACAGCTCATCAGTTGCCAGGCGGAACCGAAACATATATTGGTTCAAATTAACGTGGTTGGTGAGCACATGGGCACCCGTTGCCCTTAAAACCGAATTCGAGGCATACCATCTCCTCAGATACCGTATAAACTTATACAAGGATCTTCCCTTAGTCGTGGTGTCCCATTCCAGCTGCCATGCTTCCATCGCGAGGGTCTGCAGCCTCATTCGCAGGCGGGAGATGGGCAACTCAACGAAATTTAGATCCGATGCATTATAATCACCGTTCCGCTCCGATACCGGCCCGGCCCGAAACCGCATCACAAACACATCGGCCTTCCAGCCTCTTCGCAGTCTTCACATGGCTGCCCAAACTTTCACCACTAAATCGATTAGGAGAGCCTTTCCCAATACGGTGGTAGCCTCGTAGGAGGTTGTTTTAAAAACACCAGTGTATACAATTAAGGTTCTGCGCTGGGCACTCCTTAAATTTTGAACAAGTGCTCTATTCATATCCTACCTATGCGCCCAAACGGGCGCCGTGTAAGATCTCATGCTTTTTCGAAGACACCTCGCTACACCATGCACATTTGAATAAATTTATATAAAAAAACTTCAGAGTATGTAATTAAATTATCTTCAAACTATAATATATATATATATAAAACAAGTCGTGGCCAACTCATAATCAACCCGCAGCAAAAACTACTGAAGATAAATTGATGAAAATTTGTATACATGCTCTTCTTTCAGTATATGTACACTAAGAAAGGTTTTTTGAAATTCTAAGTTTAAAGGGTTAAAATGAAATTTACTATTGTTTGAATTTCTCGGTAACAAATGAAGATATCAATTTCATTTATGGTGTGTGTAATCTTCAAATGAATATCTAAAAGCTTTAAAAAAATTTGCAGATTTTTTGAAAATCCTAGTTTAAAAGATTAAAATGAATTTTTGAACTTTTTTGTGAAACTGCCTATTTTTCTTAATTTCTAGGTAAAAAAAAAAGAAGATATAATCTTGATTTTTGGTGTTTGTAATCTTCATGTGAATATTTAAACAATAACGACCTTGAAAGGGGTGGAAGAAAGGTAAAAATATTTTGAATAATGATTGCATATTTTACTCGTTTCAGACTATAAAAAACGAGAAAATCACTAGATTTGGGCTTGCAAATACTCTTCAGATAAATATCTAAAAAACATTTTTAGATTTTTTGAATTTCGATTTTTTAAAGGATGCGACTTCGTACTGCGCGGCGTCAACCAACACATCCACTGCCACCGTTATTGTAATAGCTAGACGATTGGCTGTAACTGCCTCCGGTTACTTGACTAAAAAACGTAAAATAAAAAAAAAATTCACCGCGTCGGGAAATGAAAATAACCACATAGCACAGGCGATGCCGTGATGGGTATACTAGTGATATATAAAATATTATTCTAATTATTGTAAAAACTAGAATTTTATTATTAACAATTAATGTTTATTTTAGTTGCAATAGAAAATGGAAAAATCGAGTAAATTTTAAGCCAATTATTTGAAAAGTTGAACAAATATAGAGTATATAGGCAACCATTAAAAGAACTGAATGTTACAAAGCCAGCTTTAACAGAACCATTTCGGTTATGGCGTGAAACAATGGATTCACTGTAAAATATAGGTTTATATTTAGTGTAGTTAGTTGCTTTTCAGTGTAGATAAAAACTTTACGGAAAGTGTGTGCGCGCGCGCGCGCGCGTGTGTGTGCGAGAGAGAGAGAGAGATAGAGTGTTGCACAGAGGGGAGTGAGAGTGTGATGTAGAAAAATTTGATATTGTTATCTCTGTTACTACTCTATTTACCCTTTCTCAATAAATGTACAAGGCCTTGTAGATTAGACGTATAGCGAACTAAGTCTTTATTACCCAATAAAAAGAGTACAAATCAATCAATATATATATAATATAAGTTGCACAATTTTATATACTGCATATATACTCCTATATACTGAATACCTACAGTAAAATAAATATGTTACATTTAGGTCAATATAATATATAGGCTTTGCGAATAACGAAATGAAGTTCGTTTGAGAGATTTCATTTTATTTTATTTTATGGTGTAAGAAATAATAATGTAAGACCTAAAATTTTAAATCAAAACTAGACAATTTAATGATAGTCTTCAATCATTATATGGTACTCTTGAGAAATAGGTTAGTGAATAGAAGTGTTGGTTTGGGATTTATTAAGTGAGGGGACTGGTATAAGAGCACTTATATAATACTGTACCTCTTACAAAAACTACATTCAATGACATTTACGAGAATTCCCATTTCCTTCCTTTATTTTGATCACATATAATAAAATTCTATCTTTCGTTATGATTATTATTATTATTTTGCTTAATATATTACAGAATTTAATAGATTTTATTTAATTAATAGGTTTTGATAAATTAAAATTATAATATTTACTATAACAAATAATTATTGTAAATTTTATTAAATATAAATATCTGTTTTAAATAAGCATTTTTAAATTGTTAAACTTCCTTCTATCTCTGAGATACAGATCGAAAAATATTAGACAGTATATCTTTAATTATTTACTAAAATTACAATTTTATGATACTTTTACTTTTCTTTAAACGCCATTTTTTAAGCGATTATGAATAGTAGTGTCGAACTGTTACAGCGTATATATATATAAAAACCAAGATTCTAAGATTGGGATCTTAGAAACTACATCTTTTATGAGAAATTAGAAAAAATGTGGGCTCGCCGCCAAAATGTTACATGGTTTATGTTTCATTACACATGATTATGTTAAACGTTTTTGCCAACTGTAACTAAATAACTTTTATGAATTTAGGGTATGAACAATAACAAAAATTTTTACAACGAAAAGCTTCAAAATCTCAACATTTTTAGCTGTTTCTCGAGTTGTGATTTTTTAACACAGCTCTAACCCCGATATCTTCCTTTTTTATCCCCAAAACATATATATAATTTAAGATAAATCGTTTGTATAAAGAAGTATTAATCTTTCGAATGAATGAATCGTTGGAGAAATATAAATCGATCGAACGAATGAATCGTTCGTGCGCTGCGCGCAGCTGTTCGGCGCACCACATGGTTGCTCTGCGCTAATAGTAGCTGAAATAAAAATGTACCATATACATCAAACCAACAACATACCCACGCACCATCCTTTTTTATGGGAAAGATTTTAAATGGGGAACCTTCCCTAGATTTTTCCCTACATTAAAAATATAGTATTATCATTTTTCAAATTCTTTCCTTTTCCCATATGGTGGTATACTTCATTATTTTGAATGGAAATCTCATGTTTTTATTGCATTTTTAGATACAAAATATTATTTTGAGACATTTTTATCTATTTTTCTGTAAACGCAGACGTTACGGTGCTACGGGCTGACAATTCTAAACTTACAAAAATAATAAATAAAATTTTAATGCTAAATAAATGCCAGCTGTTTTTTGTATTACTGAAAATTTTTGACAACATGCATCACAACATATTGATGAAAGCTGTTAATTATGTTCTCAGGAAAGCGAATGCCTACATTTTTGATTGTCATTGTCAGCGTATAACAATCGTAAAATCAAATACGGTGACCATCTGTATTATTTTAAAATGAAAAGGAATTACGTTGTTTCCAAATAATATTTTCAAAGTTCGAAAATTAACTAAAGAAAGTAAAGGTAAGATGAAAAAACTTTACCTTGAACAGTGCAGTGTGGTTTTATTTTTATTTATTAGAAAGGAAGAATTACAACATAATTGCAGTGTTAATTATAACAAATTTTCAACATGGCCACCATTAATAAAAGTGCAGGTAGTCCCTCTCCTGAAAACAACACCTTTTGACAATGTGTTGTGTTGAAACTTGAGAAAAAATTTTTTTCAGCAATGCAAAAAACAGCTGATAATTTTTAACATTAAAACTGTATTTATTATTTTTGTAAATTTACAATTGTCAGCCCATAGCTCTGTAACTGCGTTTAGAGAAAAACACTGAGAAATAAAAATGTCTTATAAACATAATTTTTCCTCTACAAAAATGCATTAAAAACAAGAGAATTCCATTCAAACTGAAGTTTACCGCCATATAGGAAAGAGGGAAGATATTTAAAATATGGTAATGCTGTATCTTTAATGTAGGGAAAAATCTAGAGAAGGATTCCCATTTAGAGTTTCTCATAAATATAGTTTCTGAGATCACATTGGTGGCCATTTTGAGTTAATCACTCTGTATATACATGTATGTACATATGCATTTTGAAAAACTAAGACAAAAAATAGTTCATATTCCTGCATTCGAGAAAGTATTAGTTGAAGCACTTAGTTGTTTCTCTATATCCCCTTTCCTTATTTTTACACGACTGACCAAAAGGGAGTGTAATGTATTGATGGTGTATGTATGTATGTTTGTTCCACTGTAGCAGCTCAATGGATGAATAGATTTACATGACTCCGCATTGGAATCCTTACGTTACCGGGAGTGTCAGGCTATATATACTGTTTATATATATACATATATGTGTGCAGGTGATTAAAAAGGAACGGGGAAATAATCTGAAAACTGATTATAGAGTTTAGAAAAGTAAAGAAAAAAAGTTCATACAATCATATGTCCTAAACGCTTTGTTATCGAGTTACAGCTAGCGAAAGATTTCATCCGAATTTCAGTTCCCCCGAAGAAATTCCAGTATAAGGGTTAAACTCAATGCTTTCTTATGTTTTTCGACCTGAAAAATCTAATAAAACAGGCTCCAAAACAGTATTTCCCGTAGTTTTCATGATATCCAACGTAAAAAAGAAAAATTCGATGAATAAAAATATTTTTTTTTAAGTTTGAAGTTAAATGAGTTGAATTTTTTTAAGTTAAATGACTAATAAATGCTTAACATTTAATTATCAAAACGTGTAGAAAATTTTATTTTGAGAAAATTGATTTAATAAAGTCTATGAAAAAAAAAATCAACTATTATTAATTACAAACTCACTTAGGGTGCTAGGGCATAAGAAAGAGCTCGTTTATAATGTCCTGTTTTTGTCAATATTTGAAATTTTGTCAAATTAAATCTAAAAAAGAGATATAATTAGTAGTTACATAACTGGAATCCTTACAAGTTCTAGTTTCAGATGGTATGTATAGTATGCAGTTGTAATACCATTAATAAAAAAAATATAATGTACTTTCCGAAGCATGTTTTTAGTATGAAAAAATAAGTTTTAGGGATGCGGCTCACTTTCTTTACACTTTCACTGTCACTAATGTTTATTCGTTTATTTTAAAACTACACTATCACTAAAATATACTAACATGGTTTTGAAAACAAAAATGCACTTACAGATAATTTTTTTTAAATGAAACAGTTTGAAACAAGGCTTTTTGCATAATGCCACTTTAAATTCACAGCAATGATATGATTTCTATTTTCAGACTGTCTTCCCACATTCTTTTCAGAGCAGACCTTGCACATTCTTTGACCTTTTTTTCCCTGGAGGTACAGGAATTTTTTCTAAAAAGTGTTTTCCTGTAGTAAGTCTACTCAACTGAGTTCCAGATGCGCTTGGTCGACTTGGTTCTTCTTCGGACACACCGAGTCCCAAACACAAATTCTTTATGAACGCAAGTACTACGTTTTTTCTTAGTTACATGGTTATACAAAATGCAAGAATTGACTAAAGACATGAGAATTATACGGAAGGTCAGTTTCCACCCCCACTTGATGGGCCTGTATTCATAAGTCCCGTATGTCATCCTCTGGTCTGATAAATCGATCCCAACTTATGTTTATTATAGTTAATTACATAAGCAAGTTGGTTACCTCTATTCCAAACCTGTCTTTGTATGTAAGCATATCAGCCTTATGTCTCGTAGAAATCAAGAACAAATCACGCTTATCTTTTCAGCGTAATGAAAGAATATTGTCTTTTCTATGAAACACTTGTTCACGCTGCAGCCTAATGTTTTGTTTCACAGCAAGTGGTATGCCTTTTCAGTTTTTTATTGTTGTCCCTACTAAACCGGTTTTTAGCTTTCCTAGCACTGAAGCTAATGTTACATTTATCTGTGTATAGATTCCATTATTTACCAAAAAGCCAAGCAGATTTTTAGTCAAATCAACTATGGAATTACTTTATCCACTGTACACATCAAAATTCCACATATAACCACTAGTAGACTATGATAACATAAACAGTTTGATGCCATATTTTCTGAGCTTTTTGGGCCACTACTGTTTAAAGTACAGTCTACCGTGAAATTTACACACCCCTTCATCTATGGTTAAATTGTTTCTGGGAAGGTAAGCTTTTTGAAATTTTTTCTGTAAGGCATCAAGTAATGGACACACTTTATGTAAAGGATCATGGACCGGCTCACCTTAAGACACAAAAGTACTATTACCATTTATGTGAAAATTAACCATAATCAATAAAAATCTGTCCCTACTAAAGATAAGGCAATAATTTCACGACACCACAGGATGTTTGGACTAGTGGTCAGATATCTGTGGCTTTCTACTGATTGACATGTGTAATATTATAGATAAAAATTTACTTATTTCAGTTACAGTGACTGTCTTCCATCTATTCATCCTACAACCAAGTAATAATTTTTCTGCAGCTGTCAACTGCCTTAATTTCTGCTGCGCATAGAAGTTAGTTTGTTGCTTCAAAAGATGAAGAAAATCATTATCAACATCAGAATGAAAAAATTCCAAAACAGAAATGTCACTGTCCAACTCACATCACGTCATTCCATAATTATCATAAAAATATCAATATCAGGTATCTTATCTATAGTTGTCCAACAACATCACTTCTAACAACTTGAATCCTGTTCTGATCAACTTCATTTTCTTCAGAATCTATGAAAAAAAGAAAAATAACCATAAATAATACTTTATGAATGAGGGCTATAGTATTTTTCTGGCAATAATATGTAAAAATAAGACAATAATATTTTTTATGAATAAAAACAAAACAATTTAAATGAATGGTTAATAATTTGTTTGTTTGTAACAAGTTGTCTTACTAAAATCATAACTTAAAAAAATATAAGTAAATAAATTCAGACAAGTGCAAATAAATACAGGCTATTCATTAATAAATTAATTTCTCAAACATGGCAGCCATGTTAAATAAATTAATTAACAATTAATATAATCCAACTTACCAGCACATTGATACGTTCTCTAGATATTTCGGCTTACTTAGAAGCCATCATCAGGAGTTAAAGTTAATACATTAAAATCAAAGTTTAAAAATCATATAGGCTTCCAGTAAGCCGAAAGATCTAGAGAACGTATCAACGTGCTGGTAAGGTGGATTATATTAATTGTTAATTTATTCATTAATAAATGTAGGCTATTTAATTCTCTATACTCAGTTTGACATGTTACTAAACAGAAAAATTACAAAAACAAGCAGAAAAAGAAATAAAACAGATGTACTATTCTTTTATATGTACATAGATTTGCTTATTTTTCTACAGGAGGGCCTAAGACTTTTACATGTTATTTACAAAAAATGGAATGTAAACAAAATAATTCAAGTTAAAAAGAAATAATATGTAAAAGAAAAATCTAGTAACAACCAGAAAAACAAAATTAATTTAGGTTACTTACGAAAATTTTCTTACCTGTTCTATTTCTGCCGTCTTCATTTACAAAATCCACATCATCATCATCATCATCAAAAGGAATATGTTCATCATCACTTTGAAGATCATAAAAAACATCAATTGGTATTATCATAAGCACTATTAGCCATTTCAACTTTTATTTCAAAACGTAAACAAACACTGTAATTCACTGAATCATAAAACGTAAACAAATACGAAAATATCGATCTCGGTTACGACTCAAAATGAAACGATAAAAAGAAAATCGATATTACAAAAATGCAATCTAACGGCGAATTATGGTACTAAAAACTACACAGTATGTTTTACAACAAAACGATTCCGTCTTTTGACGTGATATTACATTTAATAACGTGAAAATATTAAGTCCGTCAAATGACGTGATCCGCATTTCTCGGTAGTTGACCCGTCCCGTCAAATGACGGGATTAGCGCTGTAAGTGTTTTAACCAAAAAATGTAAAGAATTTGTAAAAATAAAATATAGCTGTTATTAGTACAGTAAATTTAGACCTTTGAAAAATTAAAATATTTTTAATTTACTTTTCACAATACTTCCTTTAATAATAAGGAAGTAAAATCAATTTTCCATATAAGGAATTTAATTTAAATAATAAGGTAACATAAATATTATTATGCGTTAGGCATTTAACAAGTTTCTTTATACAAAAAAATAACAAAACTAATATCTTGTTTTCAATACTATTAAAGTTAATTGGTTAAGAGAACGACATGGATGATTGTATTTAATTATTTTTTTTTTGTAAGAGGTATTGATTTATTTATCGCTTAAATCTACTTATTTTTTGTTCAAAACTTATTTCCTTCCTTTTATGGTTCCGTCTTTAATTATGTGGAATCTTGTATGTTTTTATTTATTTTTTATTAATTTTATATTTTAATTTTTTTTCCCGCTATTAAAAGTACTTAAAACAGAGAAAGAATTATTATCGCAAAAAAGTGATCCTTAAAGTTTAGTAAACGCTTTTGTTTTGCTTTCAGCGTCTGTCCTTCTGGGTCAGACATAGAGATCAATTATTCATCTACTACTCATTATCCAACTGACTTGAAATTTTGAATGTAGGTTTACTTCGGTAACAGTATGGTAATCAGTCATTAGTGACATCAATTAATTGTTGTGATAAATAATGAAATAAATTTTAACTGGCCAATCAATTGGTGTAATGGTTAGCATGCTGGTTTACAGATCTGCTGGTGTCGGGTTTGATAATTTCTAGCAACGATTTCGTATTTTTACATCCTACTCTTTAAAAACACATGTGTAGCATGTTCGAAGTTGAAAAAATATTTGCAAATATAAAATATAAATATTTGCAACAATAAACTTTTTTAAATAAATTTTTAGTGTTGCAAATATATTTGCAACACTAAAAATGTGTGATATCACGTGATCGTGTACTTTTTACAAAATACGATACAATGTGCTAATATAATAGCTACTATTTTAGAAAAAAAATGTATAATTTTTTTTTAAAGAACGCATTTAATTTAAAATTTAAAAAACTTAATTAACCTTCGTGTTTCAAAGGACTCTTACTTAAAACGCACTCAAAAGTAAATACAAAATCTTTTTTCAACCATCAAGATATTGTTGGTCTCATGTGACTAAAAATAAAAGCGTGGAGTATTAATCATTATATCATTAAAAATGACCTTAATTAGACCATGTTTGTGTATAAAAAGAATCATCACAAAACAAAAATGGTAAAATTACAATTAAAAGAAAAATTAAACATCTCTTACTAATAGTAACTGAGGGTTCCTCTCTTTTATTTTTAATCGTATAAGACCAACATTTCTTTAATGGCTAAAAATCCTTTTTGTATATTTTAGAGCATTTTAAACGTAAGCAATTTTAAAATCCTTTATAAAAAAAAATTATATTTCTTGATTTGAGATTGACTATTAAAACACTTCAAGAATCTAGTTAAAAAATTAACTAAGTCTACAACTCTTGCATAATGTTTAATACAATTCAGTACAGCTAGTCATCAAAAATTGTCCTTTACTGTTTTTCCAAACAAGTGTTCGCTAAAGCCATATTGCTTAAGAATGTACCACAATATTATGCATAAAAATATGTGTCTACGTATTATTCAGGATAAATCAATTGATTCACTTGAATTCATCAAAAACAGATTAAAAATATAAGAATAAAAATTATTTTACAGAGGTTCAACACACGAAAATTGAAAATTAAAGTAAACGTCATTGTGTAAATGATTACAACCTGTAATTTCTTTTTACTGCGTGTTTTTTTGGCCAGCAAGTTTTTTTTAAAAAAAAATGAATATTGTGTTTTCACAATATTCAAAAACCCGATTCGTCTTTTTTCAATTCCTGCAATTTCTTTATAATTTAATATTTGATCGCTTATAATTACATACTGGATCGTAAAATTAAAAATTAAATTGTTGTTTAAACAGATCGTTTTTTTTTTTTTTTAAATAGTTAGTGTTTTCAATGGCTAGCCATCATCATCAGAGAATTTGTTTCGAGTTAAAACATATAAAATAGACATAAAAAAATTAAAAACAGTGCCTTAAACACACCCATGCTTTGTCATTTAAGACAATTGTATTAGTAATAAATTAATGTTGGATGTGTTACATTTTATATATTTGTATACATATAAATATATAATGTAACACATTACCTTCTCAGTTATACATACATAACTGAAAAGGTTTTTAGATATATTTCATCTTACAAATCTCGAAAAAAATAATATACCAAGAAACATGGGTAAAAATTTGGTTACGATTGATAAGAGTAGTTATTTATATATTCCGAACAAAAATAAACCTTCTTCCTCTTTATTTAGTAGTATATAAGCAGCAGTGAAGATTTGCCGGTTGAAGTACAAACTTTAATGAACTGAATTAATGAACTGTGAACTGTGAGTCTGCATCACTGTGAGCTGGATTTGAACTCAATGATTTCAATCAATCAAATGAATAGTATTAAAAAAATAATACAATTAAATTTAAATAAAATAATATTAAACAAATTTAAAAAAAAAAATGCAACAATAATGGGCTTCCCATGGGGACTGCGTGTGAGGATAGAGTGGTGAGATATGCGAGCACTTTGTGAGAGGCTAGACCAATCACCATCAACGGGAAACAAACGGGTTGCCCCTGGGGCACTGTTTTGGGAGGTTCAATGGGGTGCTCTTATAATATCTCTGCAGAAATCGTCCGATTTTCAAAATTCAAACGGGGTATTTGTTAGTAGGTTGAAGGCTAACGTTTGAATGCATCAGGTACATTCTCGATCTTACGTATCACGGTTATTCGGATATGTATATATACGAGTTTCTATAAAGTTTGTCTGTTTTTTGTTATAGCATCACGCGAGAACCAACCGACCGATTACTTTCAAATTTTCAGGATACATAGGTGATATATAGGATATATATACATGTGTGTGTATGTAAATTGTTACAGAATCCAATTTCCTGTAACAATTTTGCGAATGGAAAATAGTAAAAAAACTTTAACATATTAACATGAATGATTAAAATAAATTGAATAATCTAAACACTACAGGTGAATTAAGACACTAGTTATCGACAAAACTGACATAGCTATTTTTGAGAATAATTAGGGTACACCACGCTTGTTAAGATAAAGACGATTTAAATGGTTTTCATTATCTTCTTTTAAGAACCGACTACATTGATATATAACACTATGTCAAGCTGTCAGAAATGCAGATGATATCTACATCTACAAACGGCACTTTTCATCTTTTTCATTACAGGAACTGTACAATGAAAATTATCACTCTTAAAGAAAGCAACTCTTTTTTTTGAACATTTTACACACGTTACAGCCATATCAAAGATTTTATTATAAATTGTAATTCAACAAATTAATGCACTTATCAATACATAATATGTACATTAATTCTAATCTATAAGAGGAAAAAGCAATAAATTCGTAAATTTATGTGAATACATGATGTTATAAAATTTAAATTAAGTCAATGGAGATCTTTTAAAGAAAACGCGCAAAATTTATACGGAAATTATCAAAAGAAAGATCATATATTTTTAATTAAATTATAAGTTACTTGAATATTGATTTCCATTTAACATCCATTTTGCACTCTTTGTAGCCGATCTATCCGTAGCCTTCAGCGACTTTTACAATTAAAAATGTTTTATTCAAATTTAAAAAATATTATTTACTATTTTGGGAGTCCCAATAGTCTTCGTCAGCGTAGAGATTCTACTGTAAAAAGATCAAAACAATTTCTTCTGTTTCTATCATAATAAAAATAATTTTTTTTTTAATTAATGTTTAACGTGTCTCTAGTTTTTAAAAATTTATTTGTTTCCCTACAGGAGTACAAGAGAGTAAATGCTATAGAAACGATAAAAATTGGCCAATATATTAGAGATAATTGAGGTTGTAAGATGTATTAAATATGATACGATTGAAAGATTTAAATAATAAAGTAGAATGGAAAGTAGCATTAAACTAGTCAAATGACTAATGACTTCAAGTTGACAAATTTCTTGAAAAAGTAACTTGGGTGTATTTATAATTAGGTTTGTTAATTTTCAACAAGCTATTTATTTTCTAGAAAAAATAGATATTTCAACGATTAGACACAATTATTGTCTGCAAAAGCCATTCCATTTTGAGCTTACGGTCGTTCTTATGTAGGCTTGTCTGTAATTTGTCATTGCAGAGGTGTTGGTTATTCATATATATATATATATATATATTTTATGGGAAAATCAAGCTTCAGAATTAATAATTTATTAGTTTAAATCACAACTAAAAGTGTAACAGCAAATATGAAGTTTGTAAAGTTTGGTTAATTTATTGCAAAAGGTTCTTATTTTATACAATCTATAAAATATGTCGTTCAATAAACACAATATTCCGATAAAAAATTCGGAAATCAAACAAATCATATGAAACATACAAATATAACTTGCGACAAATATCAAGTTTATATAGATATATATCTTTTTATTGGGAGTTCTCCCGTTAAAAGTATTTTCATTTGTACTCTTGACAAAGGCCACCTTTATCTGGTATTGTATTAAAGTTTTGAAAAAGGGTATAATTTTGGAAAACAAAAATTTTTTATTAAAGTTTTGCACTTATTAGTAAAGTTCAAAACTTTCAAAAATTAAATTTAGTTAAATTTAGTATGATTTAACTGTTTATCTGTACAAATGACGATATAAAAAATTTACAATGAAAAATGTCTATTTTAATTAATTGTAAATTTCTATAATTTAAAATTAACGTTTTATAATCTAAAAAAATCTTATGTGGACACCACATGACTTCCTTGTACGACTGTTAAATTACATATACATATTTAAAAAAATGAAAAGTACATAAAATTTTATTTCATTAATTACTTATTGAATTCTAATTTACCGTAAAAAGTTTTAAAGAGGGGTTACTTTTCAGTCACTCTGTAGTTAACTTTAATTTACATAAAAATAAATAGAAATTCCAGAATAATTAAACAAAATTAAACAGAAATTAAATTAGAAAATCCAAAAATAATTCGATACTAAAATATAATTTTCAATTAATATTAAATAATCAGATGTTTCACCAAATCTATTACTTATACACATATGTAATAATGCCCATTAAATTAAATATGTACATTTTAAAATTTGTTTAACGATAATTTGTTAAAAATTAATTTAATATGTACATTTTTAAAAGAACATAAAATTTTATTCACCAATAACTTCTGATTTTTTTCATATTTCTTTTATTGTAATTATTGAATAATTATTTATGGTAAAACCTTTTTACAATCACGGGTTAATAATTATTAATTAATCAATATATTTAATCTAAAAAAAAATTAAAAAAAAGGAGATGAAGTCTTGATTCGAAACGATATGCCTTCCTCTCTTATAGGTCCAAATACTTCATTAATTAAAATTTCATTTGGCTATAACTCTGGAACAATGAAAATAATTACCACTTTCGATATATCGTTAAAAATCTCTCAATGGGGCTTATTACTGCAGTTAAGAAAAAGTCCAAAATCCAATTTTGGGCTTTTTTGGACACTTTTGGTTTAGTTAATTGGAAGTCAAAAAGGAAGGTGCATAACTAGATGTTACAACACTCCTAAATCCAAAATTTCAACATACTACGGCTTATCGTTTTTGAATTATACGAGAAACGGACATACATAGATACGTACAAACGTCACGCTGAAACTAGTCAAAATGGATTCAGGGATATTTAAAATGGATATTTCCATTGAAATGTGAAAACCGACATTTTTCGCGATCACAATACTTCCTTTACTTCGCACAAGGAAGTAAAAAAAATTGTGCGTATGTACAATAAAACAAAAAATAAAATAATAAAAGCCGACTTGAAAAAAATCTTACGTTTGCAATTCTTCAAATTTCAAGTTATATAATTTGATACCAGATTTCACCAACAATATATTAATGCTTAATATAGCGCCAAAAAAGTTCAAAAAGTAAAATATTTGTTATAAATTTTAGAGCATTTATCTAAAATCGTTTTATTTTATTTTAATCTCCAGTTTTAATTTTATCTAAAATATGGTTAGTTCTTAAAAAGAAGTTCCTTAATAGAAAAAAGCTGTTTGCAAGAATTTTAAAGGTGAGAAACCTGTGCATAGATAAAAATAAGAAAAGGAATCTAGACAAATGATATAAAGATACTATTACCGAGCATGAGCCAATATCCTCTTCAGGAATTCCATTTTATTTGTTATTATTACTTATTTCTCTTTTTGTTTCGTTTCGGCCAACTGTGGATCAGGTTTAATACTTTCTTATTATTTCTCTTCTATCTTTGCTTCCTTTTTAAAGTTCTTTTTTTCCTGAATTATTCTGTTATTACTTTTTTTTTGGAGTTTCTTCTTTATAGAAAAATCTTCTTGAGATTATTTTAATTTTTTTTTCATTAATTCCCGACTCTCCAAGTCCGAAATTTATACTCCTGGTTTTTAAAAATCTTTCTTAACTTTATAACAATATGCGCATTTAGTTTTTCTTCTTAGATAAAAGTGGAAGATTTTCTTGGAAATTCTATTGTCACTCATCCTTAAGATATGATCTATGGAAAGCCAATCTCCTTTCATACATATTTCCATTATTTCTTTAAATTTTTAGTGAAGCATTTAGTGCAGGCGAAGTTTACATATATATTTTTTCCTATATGTTTTCCAAATCTTCTCCTTAAAATTTTTTCTTTTGGATTTCAGTTAAAAGACCCGTTTTGATCATTGCCAAATATTCTGAAGGGTACAACGCGTTTGTGCCAATTAATGTTTTCAAATATCTTAATTTTGCATTTATAAATATATATTTATATATATATATATTTTGTTGTTGTTGCATTCTGCTAGGCGATAGGCGAATTTCATTTTCTTCGACCAATTTCTTAAGGCTTTCTTTTTTTTTTCTTAAATTTTTACGGGCATCGACTACTAAGGTCATTAGCTCTCGTCACGTTCTTAGAAAGAAATTAGTATCATCAGGATCGTCATATGAAAGGATGTAAAGGGCCCTTACATTTTATTTAAAAGCTACTACACAGAACATTAAAACACAAATAACAAAGACAAGCACAACACTTACGGGGTGTAAAGGGCCCCGATATTAAAATTTGAGATAAGGTTCTCAAAAAACAATGAAATTAAAAATACAAGTTATCAGTGCCATTACCTTCTTCTACCTGTCTCGATTATTTTAGCACCCTCGGGGCGACCAGAACCGCCGTTAAGCAGAATATCAGTCGCGCCAGGATGCCGTGGCAGTTGACTCTCCATATAAACAGGCTACAGGCATGCATTGCGCCCACCCATAGCCTCGCGCCTTCAGTCCACCCTTGAGGGTCCCCCATGCCATCATTGGACACACTCTGACTCGCTGCTCTTGCATGCAGACAAGCCAGGGTGGCCTAAACAAGAGGGCTACCTCCCGTCACTATACGTGCCACGCTTCGAGACTCCCATATATGGATGAAACTACATCTTAGAGACTCTTTAACACAGCTTTAAAATTTCCAGTTTTATAGACTTTTAAGAAGTCCACTAGCGTGTAAATATGCAACTATTTTTCTTTCATTTCCATTAGCTAAATCAGCAGTAATATCATTTCTTAGACGGAACCTCCTTCTGAGGTCCTCATATATTGTACACTCTTCTATTAGATGCTTAATTGTAGGTGTTTTATTGCAAACACCGCACATTGGTCTCTCATCGCCGGTTAACAAATATGAATTTGTTAATCGCATGTGACCAATTCTAAGTCTGGTCACAGCTACTTGTTCTCGGCGAG
Source organism: Lycorma delicatula (assembly GCF_047948215.1). Classification (NCBI taxonomy): domain Eukaryota; kingdom Metazoa; phylum Arthropoda; class Insecta; order Hemiptera; family Fulgoridae; genus Lycorma; species Lycorma delicatula. The sequence continues at coordinate 64,175,281 of NC_134459.1, read as the reverse complement.
TCAACTTCATGTCGCTTTTCCATTTATATGGAGAAGTTTTTACTGAGTTTAATTTTGTATTTAAACTCCTCCATTCAGTATTCCACTTGTTTTTTACTACGTTAGTTAGACAATTTTTAACATCTGCCACTCTTACAGGAAATGCATCCAAATCATCGCAGACAGTTGCCTTTCTGGCTGCTTCGTCTGCGCTCTCATTACCTGTAATACCAGCATGCCCTGGAGTCCATACAAATATGCATCGCTGTCCTCGTTGATTTAAAACGTATAAAATGGATAGGATGTTTGAAATTAAGACATCCTTAATGTTTTTGTTCCGAATTGTCGATAAAAGCAGCTATAGCAGAAGGTAACCACACAGAAAATGGAAACTTTCATAATAATATTTTCATTAACATAATGAAAATATTATTATGAATACTTAGTCGTAAGCTGATTGATTAAGTCTAATTTTTCATTAATTAGGAAAATGTAATAAATAAATAATCTAGTTGAATTGTCTAATATAAAGGAACTCTATTGAAAAACGCCAAAAAAATACTGAAATTTCTATCGCTAATGATATTAGAACTTCAAATTTTAAAATTTTCTCAAGTGGAAAATAAGAGTAATCTCAATTTCAAACATACTAAGAGATAAACATCTATTTCAAACATTTTGAACTTATTCAAAATAACACAATAGAATGATTTGAACAATGTAACCGACAGTTTGCCCTATGAGTCAGTCTTTTTTTTTTCTTCTTAAGAGGTGGAGGAACCCCATTTACGCGCCTTGTCAGTGTCGGGCTCGCTAACAGGTTCCGCAAGATGTTATTAAATGCGTGTGTTCCTGCGCACTACTGACTAAACCTCCATTCCTGGCTACCTACCCTTCCAGGTGTGCGTTACTTCAGTAAGGGGAAATACGCCCTCACACACATTCAGACACCACAGTCAACAGACACGGACCTCACACCCACAAGATACCAGACATCTGACTAAATCTCACCACACATTCCACAACATCCAATCATCATTCAGAAAACATACCTCTCGCCGCATACTTCACACATAACATCATATGAGTTAGTCTAGAAAAATATGAGTTAGAGAAAAATATGAGTTAAATTCATATAAGTTAGTCTAGAAAATAGTTTATTTCTAAGTTGTAGTTTAACAGTTTAAGTTATTTAAATGGTTTTCTTACAATAATGTACCTGTTTGTACTTGATAATAAATACTATTTAAAATGTATTATTAATACCAAGAGCGCATAATTTTTATATTTTTATCATTAATTAAAAAAAAATAACCTTTATCATTTCTTTGAGAAATTTGTTTCTTTAAATGTAATTATTTATGTTTTTATTTCAAATTAAAAAAATTAAATCATTAAATTAGAGCTGAACAATATTATTAATAATAATTAATCAATCAATATGCTATTGTTTAAATGCAATTTATTGCCTATGTAAACGTACAGTTAATTAAATTTAAACTATAATTACTGCCTACATTATATTGTAAATACTATGTATTTACACAAACTAACTAAACAGCACTAATAATTTTGATTTTTTTTTAATATGTGTATTACGATTGGTTTCAAAAAAAGTTCCGAAAATTAACTTTAAAATATAATGATATAAATCGTTAATTCATTATCTAAGTTAAAATCATCTGAACAAAACAGTATTTTACAATAGATTATCTGAAGCATTCTTTATCTGCAAGGGTAATATTGTATTTTAATGTTTTGGAATACTATTTTCAAGTTATTATTTCAAACAGGTATTGCTAAAGAATTCTTTAGGAATAACTATTTTAAAATTAGTCTTGTGTAAATTGAAATAGAATATCTACCGCAATGTTTCACAACAGAAAGGACTTAATTTGTTCCTTTAAATCACCTTTCTCAGTGTTAATTATGGCCGTGAGCTTTTTAAAGTAAATGAGGTACAAAAACCCTTCCTAGGGTTAAAAAAAGAGTTGTGTTTCTTGAGAGTAACTATGTTTACAATTAGTTCCTATAATGAATAGAATGAAGGTGTCACTTTTAGGGCCGATTATAATCTACCTTTCATATTGATATACTAAACCTACTTCACTGCTGTTTTTTTTTTTTTTTGTAATACCTGGCATAGAATGCTTGTAATTTTCGATAATAGAGTACCGATTATGGGTGTGAATTATGTATCATGTCAGGTCACCTACAATCATTATGATAACTAACAGACATATCGTCATGAATTAGTCTGAGAGGAGTCCCATTTATAAAATTATTAGCTCTAATATTCAAACTATACAAAATTTTGGAGTTTGGAGTTTGACTTTCAGAATATAAACTCTACATAAGAAACTGTTATCTGATTCACCTTTATAAAGTTGGTTTATAGATTTATAGGGAGATCCGAAAATAAGTTTCCTCAGAATTTTGTAATTAGCCTCTGAACCGAATTCTAAGTTTTTCCATTCAAACGTTAGAAATATCGATGGGAGTAAGATTTTCCAAGCTTATACCTTTATACCATGCTTATTTACCTCTAAGGGGAGATTGAAACGGAAAGCCCAATTTGTTTTTATACATCGCTAAAGTGACTTCGTAGTCAAGTTGAATCGTAAAATGAAGTCAATCAGTTAATCACTCTTTTTGGTACGGCTTAAAGGGGAAATTAGAATTATGTTTTACTTCCTTGTACGAAGTAAAGGAAGTATTGTGATCGAAAAAAATTTTGGTTTACAGATTTCAACAGAAATATCCATTTTGACCATCCCTGAATCCATTTTGACTAGTTTCAGCGTGACGCCTGTACGTATATATGTACGTATCTCGCATAATTCAAAAACGATTAGCCGTAGGATATTCAAATTTTGGATTTAGAACTGTTGTAACATCTAGTTATGCACCTTCCTTTTTGACTGCAATTAACTAAACCAAAAGTGTCCGAAAAAGCCCAAAATCCAAAACAATTTGGATTTTGGACTTTTTCTTAACAGCAGTAATAAGCCCTCATTGAGAGCTTTTCAACGATATATCATAAGTTGTACTTATTTTCATTGGTTCCAGAGTTGTAGCCAAATGAATTTTTAATTAATTAAATATTTGGATCTTACAAGGGAAGGCACGTCGGTTCGAATCAGACGTCAACTTATTTTTTTAAATTTATTTAAAAAACTTTTTAATTTAAATATATTGATTTATTAATAAATTATTAACCCGTGATTGTAAAAAAATTGCAATAAATAATAATTCAATAATAAAATTTAAAAAAAAAAAAATAACCAGAAGTTTTAGTGAAATAAAATTTTATGTACTTTTAAAAATGTTTATATGTAATTTAATAGGCATTATTACATATGTTGTGTGTAATACATTTTGTGAATACCAGATTATTTAATAATATTAATTGAAAATTATAGTTTAGAATCGTATTATTTTTGATTTTCTAGTTTAATTTATGTTAAATTTTATTTAATTATACTGGAATTTCTGTTTAATTTTATCTATATTAAAGTTCACTATACAGTGACTGAAAAATAGAACTTCAGAAGACCAACATATACACTGAGGCATACATGTCCGATCTTTAATAAATTTAAAAAAAATTCTTATCTATTAGTTCATTACTCCTCTACTGTCGGACAATATTCTCCCTAAGTCGGAGTTGATCACCACTTCGTTTATTTGTATTTTGTTGCCAATCACTGAATTGCTCTTTGGTTTGATATAATTCTTCTGATCTTAATCTGTGTACACGTTCTCTAGTTTGCACATTTTTTCTTTCTTTATATTCATCATCCTCTGTTAATCTTTTTATTTTTTCCTTGGTCTTAACGTTTTCTTACTCTTTACATTTATCATCTTCTCTTTATATTTTTATTCCTTGTGTAGTTTAAAAATTTTTTTCTCTTTATATTTATCATCTTCTCTTAACGTTTTTATTCTTCTTTGTTCTTATCATTTTCTTCCCTTTCATATTCATCTTCTTGTCGTTTCTTTGATATATATTTCATCATGTTATCTTTTTTTCCTGTATGATTGTTTCTTTTTCACTTTTGATTATTCGCCAAATAATCCAATAATGAAGACTGAATATTTTACACTGTAAGTTTGAAATTATGTTTGTAACCAGTGTAACGGAATAGTTTAATTATTATAAACTTTAATTTATACGACACACCAGAAATCTGCAACTTTCGTTAATCAGCAACTCACGAAGATACGAATAATACTGATCTAGTAATACGAGTAATAAAGGGACTTTTACTGTATCCTAATATTTTATGTAAGATTGTTGAATTAATAATTGTATAAATAATTGATGTTAATAAAAACTAGTATTTCAGCAGTTGTGTAACAGTCCACTTTATTAAAGAATTAGAGGATCGTATCTCACATTCAAATAAAATAAGTTTAAATAAAGTGCAGTAAAAAATGTATATATGTAATATAATAAGCGTACAAGGAAGTCATGAGATGTCCACATCAGATTTTTTGTCCATAAAATGCTGAAATTATCTTCTGTGCTGAATTTCAAACTTCTGTCACTCAATACAGGTTCAGCAGATATATAAACATTAATCAATTTTAATTCTGAATATCTGTTTTGAGGCTGGTTTTAAGTGTTGAAAATTCCTAAACTGAGCAAATATTACTCCAGAAAAATTTCAACAGCTTTTAAATAGATTATGCATATATGTTTTAATAATTAATGACAGAATATAGATTATTTTTTTTTTTTAAAGCAAACTTACAACAATTTTATTTTTAACGTTAACATTTTTATACTTCTTGAAATGAGATACAGTACACTATAATAATTATTCTTATGGCCTTTGAATAGTATTTTCATTTAAGAACAATTTTATTATTTAATTTTTACACTATAATATTACTAGTAATTTATGAAATAAAGTTCTTATTAAATCTTTTAATTTTTTTTATAATCAGTGACATGTTCTAGAAAGATTTAATCATTAAAAAAATGTAACTGGAGCTTGTTATTCGTAATTAAAATTGAGAATCTGGGTTAGTTTTAAATCTTTTTTGTCATTAACGTATTTAATTTAATTAATTTTAATGTATTAAATTTATTAATTTTTTTGTTATTGACGTAATTTTAAATTTTTATTCTCTTAGTAAAGTATAAAAACATATTTATTTTGAAATATAATAGTGTTAACCGTAATGAAAACTAAGCTTTTATATATTATTAAAATTATTGTAATTCCTTCAAAAACCAGAAAAAAGATCCCTTTCGACACGCCGGAAGACGAAGGTAGATTTCACCGGTGCTAAATAGGGATTAAAAAAGATTTCCACCTTAAAGTTAAGAAAAACTTCAAATTTACTCGATACGACAATGGTTGTATGTGAAAAAAAGTTTTACATGTTTAGTATACGAAAATCCCCATCTTTTTACAATTCTAGCAACATTTTGGTCATCCCTTGCTGTAAGGGTTATTCAAATCAAAAATTGTTTCAGGCAGAAGTTATAGATAATGTTTAGTGGACTAACGAACACTTTAAACCGATTCAATACTGTGCCTATTAAGGGAGGTATGATTATTTTGTTGTCGAAACCCCATTTTTTTTATGGAACAATGTTTGGTGATGTCAAAAACCTTTACTTAGATACGTTTTAGGCCCTTATCCAAAGAATAGTAGGAATTTTAAACGTATTTTACTTAATAAGAAAGTTATAGCGATATCTTGTTTTTTCGAAAAAGCCCCCGCATTTCCACCCTCATGGTCTGATTTTGCCCATTAACGAACTCTACCGAGGTTTTTGGTCTATATTTTATGTTTCAATTTGAAAGTGATTGGCGTAAAATTACGGCAGTTATCATGTCCATAAGAAAGCGAAATATATATATATATATATATATAAATGTACATATAAAATTTTGAACTGACGGTGGTTTTGGGGTCTGGGGGATGTGAAACGCGAAGACATGTCGAAATTTTCAGGAAGTCGAATTATGATACCCATTACAATAGGTAGCTTTCTTATGAAATCTGTCCAAAAATCAGAAAGAGTTTCCAAGATACAAAACTGGATTGTTAGATTAAAATTTAGCATCGCCCTTAAACAAGTCATGTAGATCGATATTGAATAAATTAAAAATGTTAACTTATTCATATGAAATCTTTGCTGGAAAAATATATTTTCTTATTCTTAAAAAACAAAAATATTACCTCTACTACACCAGATAACAGAATGTTTTCATATAACAACACAAATTCTTTAGCGTATGAGAAAGGGCTCTTTTGCCATTTTTAATAAATTACTGTCTTATTAAAAAGGTATTCCTATTAATTCATTTAAAATGAAATTAAAAAAATTTCTTTAACAGAAACGATATTACTCTGTCAATCAGTTTTTAAATATTTAAAAATAAAAAAATCCCTGAACTTTCTTTATCTTCATAAAACGTTATTATATTCATATTTTGTAATTATTCGTACATTTTGTAAAGTTCCTCTGATTTAAAAGGGTTTTTCTTACATTTATCAAAGGAATTTTCTCTGTTCCAAGGGGTTTCCCTTGATTCATCTAGGCAAATGAATGGATTAAGTGAAGCGGGAAATGAAATAAAAGCTCAAAGGTTATCCTTTTGTTCGTGTAGCAGTCCACCTACTCATTCATGAATCGGTATATATCTTATGCATAAAGCCGAAAGTTTGTTTGCTGTGGGTTTGTTTGTTTGTAACAGCATCACGCAAGAACAAACGGACCGAATGGTTTTCAAATTTTCAGGATAGATTCGTGTTATACCAGGGAAGATTTAAGCCATAAACCGAGACCCTAACCCCGCTGTGGGCGAAGTTATGAATTAAAGATATTCATTAAAGAAAATAAAGATTAATCCTTTTATTTCATTATTATATTTCTGTCACCATGGCAACAAAAATAAATTATGAATTTTTCGTCGTCCAAGGTGTACGTACTTTAGTTACCAGGTTTCTACTATTCTGCTTTTTGAAATTTAATTTCTTTTTCAGATTTCTGTAAAACTTGAATACTTTAATTGTTATTTATAAGTATTATCCTTACAACCATGAAGGTAACAAACACTGCGGAAGTCCAGGGGGCGGAGCTCCTGGACAGACGGAAATGGCGAGCTCTGCGGCCATAGGGTATCCCTGTGGCCTTGGGAGGCTCACCCCTGGCTCGGCTCCAGGATTCGCCTGGGCCGACCTGGCCCCAGAGTCCAGGAAGCGGAGCTCCGACCGGCTAGTATTTTATATATATATATATATTTTTTTTTTTTCGTATTGTAATAATAGTAAGTAGTGATTCGTAAATAATATAGATTAAGAGAGGAGGCAGTCTGTCGAACCTTCCAGCTAAGATAGGTTAAATCAACTTAGTTGAAGATTGCTTATATAAATTTTATATCGATGTGAAATAACTCAAATTCCATTCGCAAGAAGTTTAATAATTGTAGGCTTAAAAACGTAATATTATTAAATTACTTATAGTGAAGATTATTAAACATGCAGAGGTGAACAATCTACATACACTCATTTTTTATTTATATTTTTAAGTAAAAAATATTTCAATTAAATTATATTTCTTTACCATATCTAAAATATGTTTAAATGGAAACTGATATACTTTTTAAACGGTGTTGTTGCAGTTAGCGTGAAATTTAAAGATTCTATTACAACTTATTATAGTCACTGCTATTTCGTTCGTGTTCAAGGAAATGTGTACTTAGATAGCATATGATAATACATTTTTAAAACGATTTATTTTATAATCACTTTAAGTCTTTTTATAATCCTACATTTTTACTACAACTTATACAGTATTGTAATTCTTAAATCATGTCCGTGATGCAACTATAATTACTGTTTATACAAATGTAATAAATGATCTGTAGATACTGAAAAGAGAGAGAAAGATAAAAATTAAAAAGAGATATATGGTGAAGGGGAAAGTGTAATAAAAGAGTATAGTAAAACTGTCTTAGAATGATTTGAATCGTAGACGGTGTAGCTGCGGCATAGTACAACATCTAAGCTCAGCGAAGCATAGAGAACTTCCTGCTCCATTTAAAAATCCACCCTCTTTTCCTAACAAAAATCCTTTCCTAACCTTTTTCCTGAATCTCAGACACAACAGGGAAAAGCATGAACTCGCGAAACCTTTCTATATCTAAGGTTACTGATGAGTATTTTTCTTTATCTCGTTTAATTTTTATATAAAAATACGAGATTTCCAAAAAAAGACGCAAAATTTATTGTTAAAGTAATTAAATAATTTTGAAACTAATTTCTTTATTTTTTATTTTAGCATGTTCCTTTACGAATTATTTTTCAGTGATACACTAAAAATTTAATAAATAAAACTTATATCCTTAATCTAAGAATTTAAAAAATATAATAAACTTAGTTTTTATGACTCTTTCCATTTATTTTGATATCTGTCACAGTTGTTTACATGTGTGTAAACAACTGCGCGTAACTTATAATTTATACTGATCATAGCAATATTTTTTATAAGTTGTAGTTCATTTAGAATTGAAATCGAATTAATAGCTTTTAGTTAACGTGGCAAAAGGCATAGCTTATAAGATTTATTTTTATTTTTTCAACGGAAATGAATACGATAAATATTGTAGGAAAAGTTTTTTAAAACTGCTTTAAAAAATTACATGTACGAGATATATAGATGTAAATAATCAAATTCAGTAAAAAACAAGAGTATTACTGTTTTTAATATTTATTAATTATCACTTCATACTGATTACACGCCAAATATCAAGATTTTATGTATGGGCATTTAAATTTTAAATTGCCTTTTTTTAAAATTGGTGAAATTAAACTTACTATATACACTAAAAATATTAAATAAGCTCAATTTATTAAAAAAAAAATGATTTATTTGTAAAAATTATTTATTTATTATAACATTACTTATTACTCTAATATAAACAGAATAATATCATGAAACGTTTTTTAATTTGTTCGTTAAACATTAGCTAATGGACAAGAACATATATGCATATACAACAGTATGTGCACTACAGTCACGTTCTGGGACTTCCAACAAATTACATAAACGGCTGCAGCATGAACAACGAATGTATACTGGTGTATTTTATGCAAGTGGGAAGAGTTAACTTTAATACAACTATAGTCTGGCAAATGAAAGAATGCATTTTAACTTGACTGCAGTAATTTCTCAATAAACCGTAATAAAAAAATCTGATGTGGACACCACATAACTTCCTTGTACGCCTGTTAATGTACATATACACACTTTTTTAAACTGAAAAGTATATAAAATTTTATTTCATTAATAACTTCTGATATTTTTTTCATATATAATTTATTGTTATTGTTGAATTATTATTTGTTGTAAAACTTTTTTACCATCAGATGTTAATAATTATTAATAAATGAATATATTTAAAATAAAAAAAAAAAAACAAAAGTTAAAAAAAGAGATGAAGCCATATTCGAATCGATGTGCCTTCTCCTTGTAAGATCCAAATATTTCATTAATTAAAACTTTATTTGGCGATAACTCTGGAACTAATGAAAATAAGTACTACTTATGATATATCATTGAAAAGCTCTCGATTAGGGCTTAATACTACAGTTGAAAAAGTCCAAAATCCAAGTTTTTTTTGATTTTGAGCTTTTTAGACACTTTTCGTCCCGTCGATTGCAATCAAAAGGGGAGGTGTGGACAACTAGATGTTACAACAGTGCTAAATCCAAAATTTCAAGATCCTATGGCTTATCGTTTTTGAGTTATGTGAGTTTGTGAGTAATGTGTACATACGTACGTAAGACTTCACGCCGAGACTAGTCAAAATTGATTCAGGTATGTTCAAAATGGATATATCTGTTGAAATCTGAAAACCGAAATTCTTCGCGATAACAATATTTCCTACACTTCGTACAAGGAAGTAAAGACTCAATACGTAGAAAATTAAAAGTTCTTTCTTTTCTACGTCACTTTATAAAGAATTTATTCCAACAACGCTACGTTTAGATTCTTCAGGAAAATACGATATCTGTGGTCTTTTTGTATACGATATTTCAGACTTTAACAAAATATTTTGGTAGAATATCCGGTTTACTTATGTTAAAATGTAATCCCTTATGTATCCCTTGTTTCGTAAAATTTCAGTTGGTTTTGTTCAATATTTTGGATAGACGGGGGTTAAAAAAAAAAAATTTTTTTTAACGTACCCTATTACAATAAAGAATGATTTTTTTTACACATTTTACAATAGAAAAAAAATTAATCGTTCCTTTCTAGACTTCATATTAAAAATAAAGAGTGAAGATAATTCAAAACCAAATTCACTTCAAAATTTTCCTTCAATGGCCTGTTCTAGTGAATGTACCGTCACTGCGCGTAGGTAAATACCTTTCACTATATTATTACCGAATTTTAAACGAACAATAACTTTTTTAGGGCGCACAGGTATTAAAACAAATCATTTTAATTAATTTTTATTAAATAATTCATATCTTATAAAACTAAATTATTTTGTAAGTCAAGGTTTATTATTTCTGTTTTCTATTTGCAATGTGTATATGATGGGGTGTTATGAAGTAATTCATTATGCTGTTTAATTGAAACATAAATCTTTTCCATTTAAAATTATCTAAATTGTATAAAAAATTCATTTCATCAATTAGCATCATATATTAATAGAAACAAAACAATACTTAACAGTCGAGAGATTATTTTAGTTCTTGGGCAATATTTAGTATTGATCCTTATCATAACTCACATCAGGCTAATTATATAAAAAAGCTAAGATTTTTTAATGAAATTTATAGGGTTTTACCAGATTGGTATTAATGATTTTTTTTGTTATGTGAAACCTTTTCTGGAGTATATTTTTCACAACTTTCTAGTGCTGCTTTTCTAGAAAAACAATTCCTTAACCATTAAAGATATAAAACTGGGATATTTTTACAGTATTGGGACATAAGTTAGTTGTTTAACAGCTGATTTTCGACGTCGTAGGTTATGAGGTGCAAATCCTAGTAAAAGTTAGTTGCTTTTATAAGGACTTGAATACTAGGCAATGGATATCTGTGTACTTTGGAATAATATCCGTGTACGTCTAAGGAATGATCGCGGCCTGAATCTGTTCAAGACTACACCTCATTTACATGTCATACACATCATTCTCATTTCATTGGGTTGTGGGGGAGGTTATTCATTGTTCAGATAGCAATAATTATTATGCAATGCAATTCAGTAACTATGCTAAATAGTATAGTCGAACAGATTGCAACGTATACATTAGGAAAATAAAATGTTTATTATTTAATTTAAGGTTATGTAAAAGCTTATTCGTACGCAAGAAAAATGTATGTATTATTTATAACAATATTTCAAATAGTGTAATGGTTGTAAACTACTATTTTATATACGAACTCGTACATACTAAATTTTATGAATTACAATTATTTAAGAAATATGTAATTATAATAACTTATGCACTCTATATATAGTGCATAAGTAAATAACTATATATATATATATATATATATATACTAGCGGACCCGACAGACGTTGTCCTGACGCGGCATTATTCTGTAATAAATGCACACACATAAATATAAGTAACTTAATTAAGTTAAAATTAGCAGGAATGTGTTCTAAATTTCATTAAAATGACTATTAGTATGTTATTATCAGTTTGTGATTGTTGTATTATTGTAATGGGTTTATTGATTAATTATGTGTGGTATGGTTAATATTTATTTTCACTAAATACTGAGATGTCCGATGAAAATTGAATTAAAAAATCGAAACGTCGTAAAATTAATAATTAGTGTAATTAATAAATTTTCATCCACATTACTACTAATTTTCACTTAACATCATTCTATAAAAGTACCTCCTACATTTTTTATTTAATAATTTTGATGTTTCATAACCATGTAACAGCTTAATTAATCAATTAATAAAAAATTAAAGCACTATAAAAAAGCAACGTAGTTAAAATTTTAGTAGAAATTTATATCATTATTCTTTATTTTAACATCTATTTTACCAAATTTTAGATAATTGCAAATTAAAAATAATTTTAGAAAACTTTTTATAAAATTAATCAGCTAAAACATTAAAAATTCAATTTTTTAAATATACTTTAAACTATATTATAAGTAACTTATATTTTAATTTTATAAATGTTATAATTTATTTTACAAACTTAAATTTTTATTTTCAAAGAGCCGTTCAATACTTCATAAGTTTCATAGAATCAAATGAGAACTGACAATTTAAATTTGTAGGTTAAGTTGATTGTTATTGAATGCACCTGTATACATCATTAAAATTCATGAAAAATCATGTGAAATACTCACTTCAATACTGCATCTTACAAATTTGCACAATGTACAATTTTTAATTAAACTTTAAAACGTTATTTCAATAAATAATAATATAATATAATATTCTCAATAAGCGCGCAATTCTAGCAGACTCGGCAATGCTTCGCTATTGCTAGATCTGAGTATACATACAGATTAAATGACAACAATTGAAAGTTTCATAAAACCTTAAAAAACTGAACATTAGCAATTTAACAAAACTTAACCTTTCACTTTATAAAATTCAGAATGTAAATAAATCCAATTGTCAGAACAGCATTACCTATCGGATTTAATTCAAACTATTCTCTAAACACAGTAGTCCGTTAAAAATACGAATTTTAATGTAAGAACAACACTAAGCTACGACGCAAGTAACTGATATGCGAAAAAGCAACAAAATAAAAAAACTTCCTAGAATCCGATCGCAGCACTAACTATCGGGTTTGACTGATAAACCAAAAATTAAAAAAAAACTTCTAAAACGCGATCGCAGCTCTGCCTACCGGACCCACACGCTGCCTACCGGACCCAATTGTGAATCTTAACCATCCAAAGATCAACAACACATAAATAAATTAAAAAAACATTTTCACTTCAATACTGTACCTTACAAATTTGCACAATGTATATTTTTTAATTACACTTTAAAACGTTATTTCAATAAATAATAATATCATATATTTCTCAATACGCGCACAATTCTAAATGCGATCGCAGTGCTGCCTACTTGTTACTTAATCAGTTGTGATTTTGTTTACATTGGCAACGGCCATACAGGCTCTTTGTGACTGGTCGTTGTGTTTGACAGCGGTCATCTTGCATTGATCTGATTGGTTTTCCTTTGTTTACATTTCTATCTGATTTATTAGCCTTATTTATTAAAAAACTGTTTTCTCGCGATTTTTTGTAACATAATAATAACACAAAATTACGAAATATTTTTCTCAATTTGATCGCAGCACCAACTGTCGGAACAAACTAAAATTAAAATAGAATATTATTGAATATTCGATACTGCGATGGTAGCGCAGTCTGCCGGATCCAATGTAAAACATTCCAAAATCAACAACTACATATAAATAAAAAATTAAAAAACATTTTCCAGTGGACCAAATTGTGAATCTAAATCATTCTCGAATCCCCTTGAACACACACAAAAAATTTCATCAAAATCGGTCCAGCCGTTAGGAGGAGTTCAGTGAAATACACACGCACACAAGAAATATATATATATATATATATATATATATATATATAAGGATATGTTACACTACAACTACATTACATCACGACTAACTGTATTAGCTGGTCGACGACTCATTCATAATTCTGTTGCAGCAACAGTAGAATAAACTTTTTTCAAAATAGTGCATCTTATAATAGAAACGAATATGGCAGTCACAATAATACGTAATAGTATATGTTTGATAAGATTTTCAACAAATCAAAGTTCAAATTTCTGCATAAAAATGTTACTACAGTACGTGTGTTGTACTTGTACTTGTATTAAAGTTGTTTCTCTATTCGATTAGGCATAACAATTTTACAGTAAGTTAGTCTTTTTCTTGTATTTTGTGTGTGTGTGTGTGTGTGTATATATTTACGTGGATGTGCGTCGTGTGTGTAAATGTAAGGCCTGCCATTGGCAAAATATGGGACGAAACCGTATAAAACTTGATGAGGGTCAAAATAGTGGTCCATATTTAAATATACGTAAGCCATTAGATTCTACAAGAATTTTTTTTTCAATGCTTTAGAAGCCGGAAATAGCGTATACAAAGAAAAGACTGCATCGTGTTTACCTTGAAAATGTGAATGATGCGTTTATTCTGTTCTTTTTTTTATATTGTATCACAAATCGTGTATTTATAATCGGTTCCGATTAAGGAACCACAAGTAAATTGCATTGCAGAAAGAAAGTGAAAAGAGATTTCCAGCGAACCCTCAATAAATCGTACATATATAAATAAACTATAAATACATAAAAAAATTATATAAATAAACACACTTGCGTTAACTGGGAGTCACAAAGATTCAAGAGATCACAAGAGTCTAGTGAAAAAGTAAACCATAAAAGAATCAACAATATTATTAAACAATAGATAGAGATAAACAAGATACTGTAGTTAGCATAAACAGTTAAAGAAATGGAAGGGCGCTAGGCTCCTCACTAAGGCTTAGTAAAGACGTTATCACATGCCTGATACCGAACCAGTTACAAACCTGTCACTCAGATATCACAAGTCCATCACGTGTGAAAATGCCACACCCGGTCAGACATGGCATTTCCACACGCTAAAAAAATTGTCATTCACCTCATCCTCTGAAACAACGGTGGTCTCGGAGGTTAAAAAAAATTAAAAAAAAATCCATCACGTATTGGTGTTTCAGTCGCCGGACATCTTCATTGTTGTCTAGGAAATTAACCGTTAGAAAGTTCACATGACTGTCTAATCGCTGCCTATAACTTAAACCGAACCGTTTCATCTCGTCATGAACATAAGGCAGTCCAAGAAAGTCATGAATTTCCTCATTCCAAACCAACTGCAGTGCCTCTGCAATGGATCTCACCAACTTGTTCTGAAAACATTATAGAATAAACGCTACTTTTCCAAGTCGTGTTTCCTGTATGTCATGTCCAAAGGTTTTAGAATCATTTTGTATATCAAAAGTTTATTGGAGAACGACAGGTAAGTTCCTACCTAATAACCAATAAAGCCTTTTATACTTTGTGTTAAGTTGTTTTATTTTCTCTTTCACGCGGTACTTCCAAGATAAACGACGATCAGGTTGGAGCTCAAGGTACCGAACCCTGTCAGAATACGGGATGGTGACCCCGTTCAGGTGTACTTCGGTACAGTCATTCATTCCTCTTCAATGCAAACGTAATATGACTTGACTTATTCGGATTAACTTTTATCTTTTTTAGCCACTCACTAATCAGATCTAACACCGTTGAGCCCAAGTTCGAGTCCTCTTCAACAGCCAGGATCGCTGTATCGTCAGCAAACGAGGCGACGAAGGCAGTTCGAAGCTGGCAGATCCGCAGTAAAAATCGTGCACAGGATTCTTATTTGAATAAGTTCTTTATAAACTCATGTAGAAAAGAACAGAATTTGGTATGCTACATAGTCGTAAATTTGGTATATTTTTTATGTTGGTTAGCTGAGAAGTTATTACAGGCGCCTTTTTTCATTTGTCAGATTATATAGGCTGAACATCTACGGGTTCAGTTTGTTTACATGAGGGTAGAACAAAGGAAAAATAAGCCTTTTCTATAACTTTATTTTGGCAAAAATTTCCATACCTGATACTCTTTTATTTTGTCTTGAGAACTTGAAATTTTTATTGCTTTTACAGCAGTGAAAAATTGTAAAAATATTAGATTTAAAATACAGATCATACTAATGAAGTCTGACCTCGAAGGAATGATGGAGGCTAAAATGCGCATTTTTATTGATTTTATTAACAGAACAGCTTGGAATACTGTCACGAATATTAGTTCCCTCATTATTTTTTAATTTTTATTTTTTAATTGGAAGTAAGAAATAATTATGCAACACGATCATTTTCCTAATTAAATATTATTACATCAAATCTTGGAAATAATAACATTAAATACATTCAACAACTTTATCAGTAAATAAAAATAAAAAAACTCTTAACTATACAGGCAGTATGAGTTACGTATTGAAGTGATTTTATCTGAATCACTTTGCACTTTGCGTGGGGGAATCAGCTCAGCTGTTGGGGTATCAGGTGAAGGCGTTGTCCCTTCAAAATTGTTTAAAGGGAAGGTAACATTGCCTACATTAGTGATTTAAAATATTCTTTATTCCATTTAGATCATTTTTGCTTAGTACTGACTTTTTTGTAAAATAGAGACATATACTTCCATATACTTTTAATATTAAAAGTATTTTTGCATAAAAATTATTCGAAATATTTAAGATTAAAAAAAAACTAATATATATCCTCTTTTCCAGAATCTTAAAAATTTAACTTTCTTTCATTATGTCTTTCTTGTACATAACATTTGTATAATTTTACATATATTTATATTATAGTACACATCCTAACCCTACTACAGGGCATTTGTATGTGTTTTTCTGTATGTGCGTTCCCCCTTTTTATAACCTCCGGGACAACCGTTAGATATTACTTTAGAGGATGAGTTAAATAGGATAATTTTTGTAGCGTGTGAAAAATGCAAAAAAAGTGCGTCCGCCTTAGCTGAGTACATGCTTACATATCGAACATACGGTCCGTCAAAAAATCTTTTTTTTTTTCTTAAATGTTTATAAACAATAAGTAAGAAGAAGCAACACCAACAAATAAGAGTAAAAATAAAATAACATGCTTACAAGATTGAACATACTGCCCGTCAAAAAATCATAAGATTTTTTCTTAAATGTTTATAAACAATAAATAACAACAGTAATAATAATTATAAAATAAATTTATAAATTTTGCTACTGTAATTCATTCATTCAGTATGGTGGCAGATCTTAAAACACAACTATTTTCGATAAAAATAAATCGACACTGAAAATATTATCGATTATCCATTTAGAATCCATTGATATTTTGTCGGAAGGTTATTCTCGTATTACGATAACTGTTTCGTAAGAGGTATCAATTCTGGACTCCTAATTCCAAGACACCGCCCGCCCGGAGGTCCTGGCTATGGAGGCGTGCCGCAGGTACGCAATGCAGCTAGTATATAATAAAATTAAATAAAAACTATCGTATTTTTTTATTTATTGTTACAATAATATAAATAATAACATATGTTATATATATTACATAGTTTTTAAAATTTTTTTGCTATTATTGAATTATTATTTATTGTAAAAAATGTTTTACAATCAGAGATTAATAATTATTAATAAATCAATATATTTATATTAAAAAAAATAAAAAAAAAGGAAATGAAGTCGGATTCGAACCGACGTGCCTTCCCCTTGTAAGATCCAAATATTTCATTAATTAAAATTTTATTGGGCTATAACTCTGAAACCAATGAAAATAAGTACCACTTACGATATATCGTTGAGGGCTGATTACTGCAGTTAAAAAGTCCAAAATCCAAATGTTTTGGATTTTGGACTTTTTTGGTCACTTTTGGTCCTGTCGATTGCAATCAAAAGGGAAGGTACACAACTAGATGTTACAACAGTCCTAAATCCAAAATTTCATCATTCTACAGCTAATCATTTTTGAGTTATACGACATACGTACGTACATACAGACGTCACGCCGAAACTAGTCAAAATTAATTCAGGGATATCAAAATGGATATTTCCGTTGAAATCTAAAAACCGAAATTTTTCGCGATTATTATAAAGTAATCGCTTTACTTTCCTTGTACATAAAAGCTGTGAAATAATTTCATAATTTCGATGGAATCGATAGTGCTCTCATTTTTTTCAAAAAAAATTACTGCTCTCATTTTGTTCACGAGGAACAAAGTGTTTGGATCGTGAAGAGTGAAGTTTCGTTAGTTAAGGGCTAAACTAAAGTATTTTTAATTTTAAATTTAAAGTAAACAATATATATAGATTTTTCCTCCAAATTCTCACACTAGTTTTCTGAAATTCGACATTAATTTCCATCAATTGTATTGCTGGAGTTTTTATCGCTTCTGTTGCTGATGGCCTAAATTATAAAAAATCAAAATAGAAAAATATTTTGAAGTTTTGTTCGATCAATAAATTTAGTGGGATCGTCATATGAATTATCTTTGTCGTGAATTAAAATGTTTAATTATACAGTTTTGTAAAATCGATAAAATTGATGATAAACAAGGTATTAGCATAAGCAAATTGTAATTTTCTTATGATAAATGCGATGTGGAATTACAATTTGGAAAGATTCTGTCCTCTCATATTGGGAAAACGTTTTATGTGAAAATTTTTAATGAGCATCTATCGAAAAAACACCTTATCCTAGGTTACGGATCTTAATGTAATCTCAATTCGACAGCTGTACATAGAACATTTCAGTACGTTATGCAACGAGCCTATAATGATAGCCATAAATACATGAGTGTGAAGTAAGTTTTGACACGAGCCTTGGTGAGCGTCGTAAACTTCGCAAGAATGCATTAATAGCCATTTTAGAGAGTTGCATACCGTATTTATTCTACGGCTGAGAAAATATTGGGGTTATTGACTTAAATCGGTGTTAGAATTCATTGTTTACAATACAGCCGTAGAAAAAATAGTTTATTTTTATAAGCACAAATACAAGTTCAAAACTCTTCTCTAAATCCCGAACTTGCGCTACAGTTTTAAATTATAAAATTCCGATAACTAATTTAATAGTTTACCGACGGCAACTAACCTATGTCTAAACCAAACTGATAAGTTCTTAAGTAACTTCCGAGTGTTGATAAGTAACTTCTGAACGCATAATTAAATTTGAATTGGTCAAAAATAAATATTAATTTAAATAACTTCATAAAAAACAATACCTATCTACTTTAACTTATTTGATAATAAGTTAACTTGCCTATTCTCATTAATAACCGTATATAGGAGACCTGATTTTCTATTGAAATGATTGATCGATTATAATACATCGTAAAATTACAGCACATTAAATAGATGCGTTATAACTATTATTGTATTGTAGTATTAAACTGAATTTAGGATGTTCAGCTCAAAACAATAACCATTAGCGCCCAAATCACGGCTTTTGCTAACGGTGCTATATACGCTGACTTACATAAGAAATAAATTTATATGTGTATCTTATAATAAATACATTTACTATAATTGTAATATTATTTTTTTATTTTGTTTTGGAACGGTTCGTGTTCTAATTTTATATAAAAAAAAGAAATAAAAAAGGCAAAAAGATATTATTTTCAATCTAAGCTTGTTTATTACTAGCAGACTCGGAAATGCTTTGATATTATTAAATTTGAGTGTATATATATATATATATATATATACACTCAATTATATATATATATATATATACACTCAATTGTATATATTATTGTACTTTGATAAAACATTAACAAAATGAACGTTAGGAACTTCAGAAAATTTAACCTTTCCCTTTTTCCCTTTCTTCCTTTTCCCTTTTTCCCCATTTTCCTTTTTCCCATTTTCATTTTACCATATTCCATTTCCCTTTCCCTCATTTCTCTTTCCTTTATTTCCCTTTCTATTTCCTTTTACCGTTTTTCCTTTTCCCCGTTTTCCCCTCTTTTCTTTTTACATTTTCCTCTTCTTCCCTTTTACCTTTTACGATTTTTTTCTTTCTTCCTTTCTCTCGCGCGTAAATAGGTCCAGTAGTTTTTTAGCCGATAGCGGATACACATATCGGAAACATTGAAATGAAATCGTAAAATATTTAGTATAGCGTGTGTTGCTTTTACGTCCTACAGATAGCACTGTAGGACTTCAAAAAATAAAATGTTTTTACCGTCACAGGTGTGAAATCTTAGGTATATAAATAGTAGGTATATAAAAACACGCGCGTATTCGAATGTAACGCTGTGTTAACATTTCAAAGCAATTGGTGAAGAACTTTCGGAGATTTAAAATGTTGAACAAACGAACATATACATTTTTATGTATTTTAACAGTTAAGGATAACAAAATTATTCATAAAACAATAAAGTACTTACTAAATTAGCAATGTATTCAATAAAGTGATCCTAAAGGCTAGCGGAAGTAAACTTCATTGTGAAATAATTTCCTATTACTGTGGAGCTAAATGTATGAGCTCAGCTGTGGTACTAAAAGGGTTGTGTTTATAGGAATATAACAAGAACTGAAAGAATTCTTTAGACATGCAGCCGCGCCACCGGTCTGCCTCTCGCTACGTCGGTTATTTGCAGCTTAAAGTATATACGAACTGTGTACTCTGGACATGACATCAATGACAATGAGATTTAGTCGCCCGTTTATATGTTACGATGTTGAATGTTTTCTACTTACGGCTATTCTGCCTCCTATATCTTCTGCTCGCTTCCTCACATTTCTCTTCTTTTCTCTCTCACCCATTGTTATGCTAACTTTCATACGAACAATCTACCCCTTAAAACCGTATAACATTTTTACAATAACTTCAACGATCTCGTTTTTCCTCTTTTTACTTTTCCGCTCTTTCTTCAGTGTAGAATCGGTATAAACAAACAAGAAGCTTCTTTTATGCGTTCAGCCGAAAGTCTATACCAGAATAAACTCGGACTATTCTTGTAGTTTCCGAAAAGAAATGCTGACTGCAATAGACTAAACTTGAAATTGCCTTTACAATAACAACCGACAATGTCGACGGCAGCACTCGAAAGGGGGGAGCGCGCCTTACAAAGTTTCAATACATCTAACGGAATCAATAGCGTTCGTTGACCTTTTAAAATGAAATAAATGGGAACATGGTAGTAAAGCAATACCAATTTTTTCGGAGAATTTAAAATTAAAAGCCCTTTTTATTATAGTAGATAAGATTTATATTAAAAATAAGTGAACATTGTGAAAAATCCTCCACAGAGAAATAGATTTAAATAAATGTTACTGATTGTTTTTTTTCCGTACGTTCTATGCTATAAACATAAAAGTAAAAGTAATAAAAGTGGTTTTCTAAATTTATTTTTGTGTTCATAAATTCTTTTATTAGTTTAGTATCATCTTATTTTTATTTTTTAAACTGACCTTTTAACCTCAACATACCTCTTATTTTATATCCTATATATTCAAACACCTATTTTATTTTTAATCTTTAGTTTTGTTTTCCTGTCAAAAAGGCTCTAGACCTATGATGCAAGAAGAAAAGTATGTTAATGAGTCAATAAATGGGGTAAGACTTTTTTTGCTTTTCTCAACATTTCATGATCCAGGAACCACAAAAACAAAAAAAAGGAAGGTGGTAATATTCGTAGTATGTACTATGTACGTGTGTAGGTAGGCGTGTTTAAGCTTAATACCTTTTGATTGGATAAACCGATTTTGATGAAATTATGTACGAAGATCCTTGTGTATAGGATAATTTGTTAGTAAAACTTTGGAGTCAGTGTTTCTAGGGGGTGGGATAAATATTTCTTTGAGGTCAATTTTCTCAAAATTTTGCGAACATAACTTCATTTTTATATTAAGCTCAGTACATGCGTACATGCTTATCTTACCATTAAAACGAATTTGCCCCAAAATTCCTTCTCTTCCAAAATCGATAAAAGCTATCTTTTTATTTATTGCATATTTTTTAACCGAACGTTTTTTTAATGTCTTCCTTGGCATAGTAGTAGTGCAAGCGAACCCAAAAAATAAAAAAAATACGCTGGAGGCAACATTCCGGGTGGGGAAGCTGATCAAACATTTAAAAAAATAGATTTTTTTAATTTTCAAAACTTTTTTGATTTATTTAAACTTTTAATATTTTTAAAAGTTTAAATAATAAACTTTTAGTAACAATGTTACAATAATATTTCATCACAATTCACTCCTACCCCTAAAAAAAAATCTTAGGCAGCTTTTTATTGATTGTACATTTTTCAGTGGAATTTTTTTCTGTTTCTTCTATCTAACATAACAAAATCAAAAACATTTCTTGGAAGATGATTTTGTAGGGGAGCAAAATGAATGAAAAAGTACTGATGTTTTTGAATTTTTAAAACTTTTTTTGTTTATTTAAACATATATTGATAATGCTACAATAAAACTTCTTCATAAATTACCCGAATCCTCAAAAAAGAGATCTTAGGTAACTTTTTCATATATCATTATTTTTCTACTGCGTCAGAATAAATAACCAAATCCAGGGACTTATTAAAACTTTGTTGTCAGTTTTTTCACGGTTTAAAAACAGGTACATTAAGTACTTTTCCTCCTACAACCACATTAATCAACTCTCGATGGTATAACATACTGTACATCAACCAAACTCTTCTTTTTATTTTATTGTATTCTTTAATTTTTCTAAAACCTCTTCATCAAATTTTTTACTTATTTTTTCCAGTAGCAAGTAATTTACATAGTAAAACAAAATTAAGAGAGCGAGTATATGCGAATCATAAACGTAAACATTACCATGGAGAAACATCATTACTTAAAAAAAAATTCCAAAAAAACAAAATTCTATGACATACATTTTTTTAAAATATTTATTTTGGGAACTTAATAACAGAAGACAGAGCTTTTCTTGAGAACACAGATTATTCTATTATTCTTCTATTATATAATATAAAAATTTCTATTTATAAATGATTTTTAATTTTTTACGTTTGGCCAATTTTGATAACACATTTCAGTTGATTTATAAAATGAATAATAAATAAAGTGAGACCACTGAAATCGTAATACGAGGCGTTAAGTTATACAACATGTCGATGTATAAGTACTCATTGCTTCCTGTAACGGATAGTTTCAATATTTTAACCCTGCGAAAGATTCTTATTGCCAGATTTTCAGAGTTTATCAACCCTGAAATAAACGGTAGCATGATGTAAATGGAGTAACGGTTACTGCAGAGAGTGTTCGTTGCGTGTTTATAACCTTGGAATAAAATATCGAGTCACATTTTGGCGATGTCGAATGATTCAAACGCTCTAGTCCGCTTTTTATTTTATATTAATTTGTCAGTAAAATTAAAATTATTCAAGTTAATCATTTCTCTTGTTTTTTAATAAATTTATTAAAGATTGAAATGAAAGATTTAGCTGGCAGTCAAATTTAAGTTCTGTGATACTCTATGTAATAAAACTAAAATATTTTAAAGTACAAAGTATAAATTCACAAATGCATGTAATAATGTCAATATCATTGTACGGATTATAAAGCTAAAAAAATACGTTAATTACTTAAGTTTTTTAAAGTATTTATTTTAATTTATAAAAAGTTAGCGGTCTATTTTTCCAGGAAACCTTTTTATTTTATTCAATTTTTTAATACTGTGTAGCTTCGTTTATTTTTGTTTTAAGATGATAAAAGGTTTAATCTTTAATAATTTTAAAGTTGTTGTAAGTTTACATACGAATTAAGACAATTCTGGTATTATCTGAAACATCGATATAAGTATAGTTAAACGAATGTTCAAGTTTACGTATTTAAATTGAAATTAATTTTTTACTGGTGACCTCTGAGTTTCGGTTTTATATATTTACATGCATGCCCATGAAATGAACAGACCGACTTTCTTTTAATTTATGCTAGATCATGTGAAATTTCCTGGGATTGCTGTTAATGTAAAGAAACCAAGGAAATGGAAGCGAAAAGAATTCCTACAAAATTTTACAATAGGTAAATTTCATCCTAGATCTAGAATCTTTCACTTGGTGTGATTAAAAGGACGCACGATGACTTTTATATTCCTTTATTATAAATTCCTTGGATTGTTTCCCCTTTTTTCCTATTTAGTTATTTTGAAAATTATTCCGTTTTTTCGGATTCTCTTAATAGATTTTTTGATTTCAAAAAATCAGTAGTTCAAACATTTGGTTTACATTTGGGATCACCAAAACAAAGTGCTTTTATTATTTTTAATTAGTAAAACAATTTTCAAATAAAAGTTATTTGTACCGTGTGTCTAAATTTAAAAAATAATAGTTGTGATAATAATTACACTAATATTAAAACTTTACATTAAGAAAAATAATAAGTTTCTCTTTAGGTTAAATTATCCTCCAGTCACCTATAAAAAGAAAAGATGTGTCAAATAAATCTTTGTGTAAATGAAAATACAAATAATCCAATTACTCGGAACTGGTTTTTACAAGCACTCATTTATTTCTGTAGTTTTCATGTAGTACACACCAGTTTTAATCTTAAATTTTTCAATTTTTTTCTTTTAATCATAATTAATGATACTGAAGTTAATTTGAGACTACTCTTTAAGGTTTTTATTAAAACTTTCTGTTCCACACTTTTTAAATTTTAATTCCTTCGCTTATCTCTAAAGAAGTTATTCATTACTGAATGTTTAAAATAATACTATTTAGTAATGTTAAGTCGTTCTGTTATTTTTTTAGAAGGAAAAGTAGAGGATCTATTAACACCGTCGTATCGTAAGTCCTTAACTGAAATATTAGATGCGCTTTTTAATTTACAGTAAAAAAAAAACAACAACAAAAAACGTAAATGGTTTTACTATTATTTTTAATTTTATTTAAAATTAAACTTCTATTTCAGATTAATTTAGAGTTTAATTAATAAGCATTTTCGTCTTTTAACTTTACTTAACGTCTTCCTTGATACTTTTTTTTCCCGTTATAATAATTTATTTAGTCATGTGTTTTTGACTTTTAATTAAAAATCTATTTATTATACTATTTTAATAAAATATATTTGTAATATTTAATTATTATTTTTAATATATATAAAATTTAATTATTATATACATTTATTTTTTAATTTTAATTCTTTATAATCTGTGAGTAAATTATTCTTAAATAAATTCTCCAGTTATTTTCTTTTTTTTTAAACAGTAGTTAATAATTTATCTTTAGAAAATATTCACTTAATTTATTTTAAAAGCAATATACTGAATAATTTAACTATTTTTCCACGTCATTCAAGTTTTTATCTGATGAAAAATTAACTGGCGTTTTTTTTTTGTAAGCCGCCTAATCTTTTTTTATTTAGGCTCAATTTATTTGTTAGTTTTTATCAGTCGAAAATTGAACGTTGTACTTAATCCATTCGTTGGTCATGATTGCTACTTACACCATTGTTTGCCTTGTCATTAGCCCTGCTCAAATCAACCAAACCTAAGGTAGTTTCCTAATATAAACCCTATAAATATAAACCTAATATAAACCCTAATATAAACGTTTAATTATATTATTTAAACGAGTAAAATTTCTTTAATATATTATTATTTTTCCTTTATTATGAGATTACATTTTTAAGTTTTAATTATCAGTGAATAGGGTAAGTTAAACTAGAAAAATGTTGCTTAAAATGAAATTTGTGAAGATTATGCGTATTATCTTAAGTGCATCATACTTAAAAAGTTCATTCGTACAGGATTTACATACCAACCAGGATTGTTGAAGGTTATAGATTACAGGATACCGAACTTTTATGTATCTTACACTATTAAAATGATCTGAGATTCTATTGAAATCCTCTTCCTGTTTCACCTCATTTAATAAATTACATTATGTAAATAACACTAATTAAAAAAATTTATTGCATTAGTAATTATAAATAAACTTTTTAATCCGTTATAAATAAACGTTTCTAAGTTCAACACTTATGTTTTATTTACTTAATACAGTGCATTCGGAAAGTCGCTGTGCAGTGTGCATTAGAATTATGTGGTGCATTCTGTTCTTTCGAGGTTAGGTTGATTGCTCAATGAGTTCGATGGGCGTTGCTCAGTAATAAACAAAGACATCAGTTGAGTTGTGATTGAACGTGCCTCGTTTCGTTTCGTGTTGTTTCGTTTATCGGAATCAATAATTGCGAGAAACGTAATTGCTTTTTCGGTAGAGGAACACGTACTTCGTGAAGGTGACAAGTATAGTCAAGTATAGTGAAGTAAAATTTTCGTCTTACGCTGCCTACAAAAATAGTGGTGCGATGAAAATTCTGTATTTAACAGATGATGCGAAAAACATCTTAATGCATTTTTATAAGCCTGTCTTGATTCTCTTCACAGGTTTTAACGTGAGGTATGAGAAATGATGAGTAAATTCTTTCGGTTCAGTCTAAGGCCACGAATTTATTGTTCTAAACCTAATTTCAGAAGTCTTTTAAATTGGTTTTTCATAATTTTAAAAATAATACTTGAATTTGTTACAGCATTAACATTTTTCTCAATTTCGATTGCCACTGCTTTTTGGATAATGAACGGTTGTAAGGTCATTAGAATGTCAGGTTTTTTTAACATAAATTGTTTACAAAATATCTAATCATAATTTCCTCTTTCTCTTTTTGAGCAATATCAATGAGTTTCTTTATACCGATGCAGAATATTCTAAAAAAAATATATTATATTTAGGTTTTCAGTTTCATAAAACAAATTTCACTTATTAAATCAGGTTTTTACAAGTTAATAAAATGAGATTCTCCAAATCATAGTATTCTTTTGCATATGTATATATGCATAACCTGTTTCCCCTTTTTATATTCCGTGCCCATAGACATAAAAATAGAATTTCTGTGCATTTAATATTTTATGACAATTATTGTTTATAAATTAAAAATAAACTAAATTTTATACTAGTAATGCATTCACTAAATGTAAAACTATTATATAATAAATAAAATTGGTATTAACTGTCCTCATATTATTAAAGCAATGTGCTATAAACATAATAATACATATAAATAAATTAAGCAGTTGGTTACAAGCCAGCGTATAATTTTCATACACCAACATGAATCGGTAATAAACAATAGAATCCCGTAAACGAAGGATATATGTAGACATTAATATTATAGCTTAACTCTGATATGATCAAACGCAGATGGCGTTATCGTAAATTCCTAAATTCATAAATAAATAAATATTAGAATATTCCGCGACAGTGACGATGTGTTTATTATAAAGTACGGATCACTGACAAATGATAATATTAATTTATTCATTTCCTATTGTGTTTCGATTTAGACTAACTATTATAAGTAAGATTAATAATTTATTTTTAATTAATTAAACTGGATTAAGGGAAAAAGCTGCTGTAAAATCTTTAATGTTTACTTAAAATCTAATGTTAGATGGCTATTTCGATTGTTAAACAATCATTGTCAGTAGATAATAATTATTAAGGAATATTATATAATAAAATAACGAAGAAATAATATATATTTTATTAATATTATTATAACAAATTGTAAAAATTACCATCTGTTCTAAATATAAAATATACAGCATCATAAGGAATTAATTTACCAAAGAAGTTACAAAAGTGGAATCATTATTTAGTCATTGGCCAGTATTGTAACAAAATCTTCAAATTTAGAAAGTTAAAATCTATTTGGTAAGTCCAAAACACTGTATCGTTCTACTTTGTTAATACGTTATCACTTTTATCGAAACTACTGCCAAATGATTAGGATGTTCATCCGGTCTTTGTTCGTATACTTTTCATAAATGCTTTAATTTTTTGTTTCACTATTAAGCCGAATATCATTTATATAAATAAATCTTTAATATATAGCAGAACCCTTAGCATTCCTTTAATGTTTTATTTGGTAAAGGGACTCAAATAATGAAATTCTACCTCAAAATTTTAATCCATAATGAAATTCTACCTCAAAATTTTAATCCATATGCCCAGTCAGGTTTAAAAATCAACTTGATACAAGAAAATTCCTTCTTAATCAATTGACTAAGTACTTAATCCATTAAGTATTCAAGTTCCCTTCTTAATCAAGTACAGAAAAGGTGTTTCAACTTAGGTATTATTGCAACAATACAAAATTTTTATTTTTATAAAATTAACTGTTTCACTCCACAACTTAAATTGTTTTTTAACAGATGTAAAAGAGATTCTATTTTATCTGATATTTTAAAATTTAATCTATTTGTGTGCGCATAACGCAGGAACGACCAAACGCGTTTTCCGATTTCTGTAAAATTTTGCTCTACAGTTCTTTGCCATTGGAGGTGTATGAAATGATTTTTCATAAAATATTCTCAAAGTGGTAGCTGCTATTCTTTTACGCAATTCTGGCACAAGAGGTATGAAGAGTAGGAAGCTTCCATTGCCAGGTCACCAGGATACTTCCATTCAATTCTACTTCTGATCATAATTACCATTTCCAGTTTGTCTCTCAGCCTATCAGCTACGAGTATATTATTTAATCTATCAAAGCCTAATATTTGTCCTTGAAATCATTCTGCTATTATTGTGAAACATTGTACTTTTTTAAATACGTTGGGTTTCATTAAATAATGAAAAATCTTTCAAATGAAAAAAAACAAAGGTTTTTAACGTTTGGTTTTCGATAAATTATTTAATCGTTTTCCTCTATAATAAATAATCTAAATAATAGGAAAAATAAAATTAAATACAAAATAATGTTGGGATGTAAAGAAAATACCTTGAAAGTCATTAATTAGTGTCGTCCGGTGTTCCGTAAAACAGCGGTTACGACATTGCTAATACAGTAATTTTATTTTTGAGCCAGGCTAAACTATCACAATAAATTACGATTGATAATGTGGTCTTGTATTTTATTTTAATTTTCAGTTCATTAATTTAACTTCATTTTAAATTTAAATTTATTACATTCAGTAGAAAACTTGGGAGGACTACGGTTTTACAGATATACTATTTTTTGAAAGAGGGTTATTCAGGCAGGGAACAGTAAAATAACTCTACCAGAATAGATACAAATTTCCACGCTAAACAGAGTTTGGTGGCTGCCAGTAAAAATGGGTAATAATATTTGAGGGCTTATATGTCCCATAAGTCTTAAAAACATGAATTTACGTAGATTTTCTATCTAACTTTTCAATCTTTCAGCCAATCGTCTTGAAACTTCTTGTACTATTACATAATTTTAAAAAAAATGTGGATTTAAATTATTCTCAAACTTTAACAATGAGGTGCGGATGGATAATAATTAAAACAAAATTATTTTATTTCTAATTACGTTTTGTAGTAAGTTAAAAAAGAGCATTTTGGTTCAGAAATGAATTCCTGATAATCTTTATAGCATTTTTTCATTTTTTCTGAGATTACGACATAAGTAAACCTTTTTTCTTTAATTAAGAGATTTATTATACTCTTTAAAGTTAACAGGAATGTTCAAAAGTATTGTTATTATATAATGAAGTAATTAAAATTTAATATAAAGCAATTTATTTAAAACTTCCTATTAATTTTTGTTATCAGTCAGCTAAATTAATTATGTATTAAACAAAAACTTAAAATGTTTTATTAAAAAAATTACATAAGATAAATAATATGGTATGTTTTGGGTACCAATTCTTCGATTGAATCTAAAAGGATGTTTCATAAGAAAATTTTTAAAAATTTTATTTGATTTTTATTGATGTAATCTAAAAATCTCTTAACATGTATTCTCACTAAATAAAACTGTTATCCTAAGAGAAAGGAATGGAGCCCCTGTTTGAAATATGAAGAAAGATTTCTATGAAAATCTTTTAAAATTCTATTTAATTTTCCTAGCTTGACATTATAAGCTAAAATATAATTTTTTTTTGTGTTTGTGTGTTTGTTCACCTGCTCTCCTGGGCCGGCTAAACAATCAAGTATTACTCAGCCCAGGGGGAGTGTCTTGGGGCTCAAATGAGCCTCCCTGCCTACCGGTACTACGTCCGGTATGGCAGGTCGGCTCACCGGTTCTGGATCTTTTCCTTATTTTCATCTTGCCTCTGCCTCTAACCACTAAGGCCAGAGACACCGGGCCCGGCTATGCTGTTCCCGGGATTTGCCCTAACAGTCGGTTCTCGGTCGTTTATTTTTTCCTAAAGTAACTCCTCTAAAATATAATTATCTTGAGGTAACAATTAAAAAATATAGAATCGTTAAAAAAGTAGGTGATTCACTCGATTCATATTTGAAATGAGAAAAAACTGTTAAGCGGGTTCGGAATTCAATTATTTACGGGTTTTTTATAACTAATAATAATTTTTGATTTGTAATAACTTAAAGATAAGGGATAATAATCAAGCAACAATGATGTTTTACATAATAATCATCCAAATAATCGGAAAATCTCAACTTTTGAGGCCTATCTTATTACTATTAATATGAAGTTTATTACTTAAAATTTGTGTGACTCTGTGGTCCTCATTCACATTTACGTGTAACTGAACTGTTTGAAACTGAATTATTGGTAATGTAATACGACTGCTATAATTAATTTTTTTTTAATATTGGAGTTTAGGGTAGGATTTACACTTTACTGTTGAGAAGCGATTCAGTTTTATTCTCGAAAGTATATTTATTCGTTTTATTTACCATAAAATATCAAAGAGAAGTTTTCTTATGAGTTTATAGCGTATGATATATGAGTAGTTTAATTTTTTAGTTTATGAGCGGAGAAATACTAGCCATGTAATTGCTTTCATTTTATAAATTAAAGGAAATGTTAATACCCTAGTGAACATCTTGAAATTAATTTTCTTGAGATCAGTTACATTATTTTCATTCTACCTTTAAGTTTCTCGTAAGTTATGGTGCAATTCATCAGAGTTCATGACGTTTTATTAATTACTTATGTAACGGTACAGTTGTGATGTGTAAGCTGAACAGAAAAAAGTAAACTTTTGACTAATGTAGAATTACAATTATAAACTCGTGATTTTATCAGGTGAAATAATTATCTTTACTTTTAAGCTCTACTTCTTTATATATAAGATAAGCAATGAATATCCTGCCCAGGCTCGATATTTTTCCATCACTAAAATTTTTCATCTCACATTTCCTCTGTGATTAGCGTTAAGAAAAACACACACGTTGTAAAACTCTAATCAAACTCTTTCAGGCTAACTTCAGTAAAATAAAAAAAAAAAAAAAATGTAGAGCTAAAAATAAGGAACTGTATATGAAAAAATTGAATGATGTAAGCAGAATATGGAAAGTAAATTCAAAGTATGTAATTTCAATAGTTTTGAATACATTTATCAGAAAATCTTTGTTCTTACATAATTATTAGGGATGTAGCTTATAAATTTAATTTTAATTAGTAATTTATTGTCAAAAATAAATGTTTAAATTTTAGCTATAAAAATATCGCCTCTTAAATTTTAATTCGGGCTATAAAAAAAGTTTATTTTTACCTAATAAACCCTATAAAATATACTCAAAAAAAAAAAAAAAAAAAAAAAAATATATATATATATATATATATATATATATATATATATATGACTCAAAAATCAAATCTTATTATTGATTCTGCGTACCCTTATCGCGGAACTCACATCTAGTGACACTTTATCTCAGAATTTAGTTTTAAAAAAATTTCAAGGAGAAAGAATTTTCAATTCTCAATACAACTTATACAATGATATTTATATGTAGGTCCCACATACAAGGCGATTTAAAAAAAAATATTATAATCTTCCTGAATTTTCCTTTAAATATATATCGTAATTAAATAAAATATTTTGTAAATTCTTATGATGGAATTAAGGATTAATCTTAATTTAAAAAAGATAAACTAAATGATTTTTTTGCTATTGGTGATTAATTTTTATTTGAGTAAACAGTCAAGTCATAACAGTTTTTAAGAGCTTAGTTTAATTAAACATTTTTATTTATCTCGTAGTTTGATCTTTTGTTACTCCTAAAACATGTTCTTTTATTAGAGATACCTATTTTTTTTCCTAGAAGATTATTAGGTAGATTTAATAAGAAATCTACTTATTGTAAATGGGTATCATGATTCAACTTCCGGAAAATTTTGACATATCTTCGTGTTTCACAGCCCTCAGATCCATAAACCACCGTCAGTTCAAAAGTTTATATATAAATTTATATATATATATATATCACTTTCTTGTGGAAACGATAACTGCTGTAATTTTCCACCAATTACTTTCAAATTTATACATAAAATATAACGTCCAAAAATCTCGGTCGTGTTCGTTAATGGGCAAAATCGGACCATGGGGTTGGAAATGGAAGGGCTTTTTCGAAAAAAAAAACAAAATATTGCTGTAACTTTCCTATTAAGCAAAACATCGAATTAGTTTAAAGTTCCTACTATTCTTTGGATAAGAGCCTAAATCGTATCCGAGTTTTTTTTTTGTTGATATAACCAACTATTGGCCCAGGGGGTGGAAAAAATGGGGGTTCAAAGACAAAAAAAAAATCATACCTCCCTTAATAGGCAAAGTACCGAATCGGTTTAAAGTGATCGTTAATCCTCTAAACATTACCTGAAACTTTTGCCTGAAACAATTTTTGATATGACCAACTTTTACGGCAAGGGATGACCAAAATGTTGCTGGAATTGTAAGAAGATGGGGCTTGTTTGCTAAACATGTGAAACCTTTTTCACAAGCAACCATTGTCGTATTGAGTAAATTTGAAGTTTTTCTTAACTTTAAGGTGGAAATCTTTTTTATTCCCTTCTTAGCACCGGTGAAATCTACCTCTGTCTTCCGGCGTGCCGAAAGGAATTTTTTTTTATTATGTTGGCTAATAAAACTAGCTATCGATCTATTTTATTATAAATATTTATTTATTACTGCAGTAGTACATAACGATTTTTGAAAAATAAATTATAACCTATACTTATAATAAAATGAAAACTAGGGTCGTCCCTGCGCGCATTACGCATAAAACTACGTCACACCTTAAATTTATACCTCTTTAATATCATTTATACCCCCATTAGGATTATCGTGATAATTGTAATTAGGGATAATTACCAATCCTTCCTATGCAAAATTTATTTTGGGGTTTACTTCTTGAGAATTTATTCTAGATTTCAAAAGATACTAATACAAAAGATTGAAACAATTTCCTTAAAATTAAAAGAATTTTGGCTAACAGTTCTTTTCCGAATAACAGATTACAAATGGTACCTTGAGTGAAATCCGTAATTCCAATAATGACTATATGCTAATAAATTTTAATATTTGAGTAATTGAAAATATAAGCGAGTAAAAATAATTTTCCCAGTGAGAAAAAATATCTGATTTTCTATAAAGTAGTACATGATTGTCATTTGATAAGGTTACTTACTACTCTTAATATTGTGAAAAATAAAATTGAAAACCCTTTCCGGTATCAAATAGACTCCCGCTATCAAGAAAACAACTTGAATAATCTCTGAAATCTAGCGACTATAAAATTTCTATTTCTGCAATTTAGCATGCGGTTTGCGTTGCAGAGGGACCACCAGTTTGGGGTAACTTATTGTAATGGAATATTAAAGAGTGGTTTGTGATACAGTAAAGAGATAGTGTAGTAGACCAAGAGGGGTAAGAGGCAGGGGAATACGTTATGGAATAATCATTATCTCTCTCTCACTTACTCTCTCTGTCTTTCTCTCTCACGTCTTACGAGATGTGAATTGCATTTAGGAGGCGTCTAGATATAATCTTATAGAAAGAGAGAATCATTATATAAATCATTCGTTATCTCTTAATTATTCAATTATGCTTTGATTTCGTTTTAATTGGCTTCCACGATTAACTGCTCATTTCCTTTTTCACATAAGGAGTTTTGCAACGTAGTTCTTATTTACGTACTTAATTATCTACTTAGTAATTACAGTTAATTTATATTGCGACTATTTATTCTAAAGTATATATATTTATCGTTACTTATCAAATGGAAAAGAAAGTAAAAGCTCGAAAAGAAAATATTTTATAATTTACCATACATAATTATTAAAATTCTTTGTTTTATATTTTAGAAGAGATTAAGAGGCCTGGCTTTTCATAATTTACTTCATTCATTAGGATGATTATTGTCACCACTGGATCGGAAAAGAAGTCCTTAGATCGGTCCATCTTTTCACTTGATTACTTAGAGAATACACAAACCTTAGATGACGCAGCATTATTAATAACGATTCAGCAGGGTCCGACCTACATTAAAGAGGAATAAGAGAACAGTGATCAAACTTTCTGTGAATAACAGACATCCATCCTATATTTATACTACTGGAAGATAGGGAAGAAACTTTAAGATGGAAACAACGTATTGATGATACAATGACAATATAATTTATCTATGAAAACAGTTTGTTTTCATAGATAAATTAAGATCTATTTGTATCATTCCAAATATTACTTTTCTGTTAGATTGTCTATTTCAGTATAATAAATAAGTTAGGAGGGGATAAATAAGTGAGTTAGGAGGGGATCTTGGTGGCCACAATCCTTTAGAAATGATTCTTCCGCCGAAAGAATCCTGTAGCACCTCCATATTAGAGCGAGCTGTTTGAGAAGAGGCATTGTTCTGTTGCAACCAGCAGTTACGCTCATTCTTTTGCAATATGGCTATGAACTGTTGGATAATCTCTTGGTAGACGGCAGCATCCAGTTTTGTTTTTTTTAAAAACAAAGGCCCTATATTTGTCGCCTTGGAACGTCTATTTTTTGTGGGTGTAGGAGAAATTCAAAGAAAATTTACGGGTTTTCAGTACATCAGGTCCGGTAGTTTTAACTATTAACATATCTACCCAGGTGAAACCACACTTCATCTGTGAAAAACACTTGATCTAAAATGCCAGTGTTGCCACTAATGAAGTTCTTGAACCATTGACAGTAGTGAACCCTTTTACCATAATCAGCATTAATTAGCTAATGGAAAACCTGCATTCGATACGGTTAACATTTATTAAACATTCTCCTCACTGCAATGTGGGCTGGACCTAACGAAATGTTCTTTTCCCATATTAGTCTCCGCAAAGATTTATGAGGAGATCTTGAAACTGCCGCTGTCCGACCTGCGGTGATAAAACTGACCTGTGTGTCATATTTCTGATTTAACACCGATCCTGAAATTCTTTAACTAACTTCTGAATACCTTTCGCTGGTGCTTGACTTTCTTTTCAAATTTCTCCCTGAACTTTCGCCGACACAAAACATGAGATTTTGTCTCTAAACATATTTACATAATGAATATACATTCTTTAACAGCTAACCGTATTTTAACAAACAAACAACCTTACACGATTGCGCAACCTTATTCAAAAGCCAGTACTCGACACAGACTGGCAGTACGTAAATGTGCAGGCAATAAATAGTTTTCCCCACTCTAGCAATATATCGTACCAACATCTTCCACATTTTTTTACCCGTGTCATGAATTTTAACAAAAATATGAATTTAGTAAAACTGCAGTCAGCTGCAGCAGTCAGAGAAATAGAAATCCTAGTTCCGATGTACATGAAGATCTGAGATGGAGCGTTAAAAATTATCTTTTTTGTTATAACCTCATTGCCATAAATGGAGACACAGAATTCTGTCATTCATTATCAAAAAAACTGGATGTATTGGGTTTATTCTACATATCTTTCCACGGGTTAAAGTAATATAAATTTAAATTTTGATCACGGTTCATTTACTCAAGTTGAATAATAAATTGCATAAATCAAACCGAAATCAATCGGATAACTGATGTATGCCGTAAAAAATCGCCGTCAAGTAACGGCAAGCTTGGAGTGACTACGATTCCAACGAATCATGCATCATGTTTATGCTACTAAGAGATAAATCATGGTGTGGCAATGTTTCAGAGAACAATAGTATAGCTGTAACGTACGGGCGATCATCCAAACTCGCCGTTACGAGGCGGCTACTGGATATTTGAAACATAGTTGAATCTGCCGACTGAATAAATTGGGATATGCGAAGGAAATAGTAAAAAAAAACAAATTTAACCTGAATAAAACAGACCGATTACGACCGACGATCCTTTTATTAGTTACCTAAAGAAGTTAAACCGGCTTCTGGACCGGGAGATCACCGGGTTGATTGGGGTGAAAGCATTCCGTATTCAGCTTCATATACCGTCAAGTATACTTTCATCTTATCCGTTTACAACCGGCAGGTTAAGACCGGTGTCTACGAAAACTACCTCCATGTTATTCACTTCATAACACAACTTCAAATTCTAATTCAATAAAAGCGAAAATGGAAAATCGATTAAGAAAACAGTGATTAACATTTATTATATCCATATTGAAATCGGAATTGTAAAACAAATATAAAAACAAATAACATGATATATAATATAAATAAAAAATTCACTAATTCAGATATTGTCAATCTGATTGACAATATCTGGTAACTTCTGAGAAAATAATTTGGAATTCTGACTTCTTTAAATCGAAACGTAATCATGTATAAAAAACAGGAAAAAAAATTGCTACCACAGGAATACGTAATAGTCAGTGCTGTTAATAATGTTGTTATAAATATCGATGATAGTGAATTACATTCCAAGAACGGTGAACAAGTTAATAACTTAAAAATAATTCTTGTTCTGAAGAACTTGAAATATTTATAAAACCAGGTAGAAACAATATTTATAATAATTTTCTTTTAGATATAATAGTAAGTCAAAGATTGAGTAATTAAAAAAAAAATGATGTAGTAATTTAATTAATTTTAATGTAATAATATTTCCAGTGGAACAAACAAATATTATCCTTTTTTTAAATGATTCTGTATTCAACGTTGTCTCAGTATCATATAAATTCCTGTGTCGGCAACACTGAGCAGCATACCTCTGTTTCTGTACTGTAAACTATTTGCGCCGTGATATATGTAAACTACTACTATAATATTTAAACCAAAATTTTCTACAAATAAGTAAATTAGAAAGTTTACGTTTTCATCTTCAAACTGTGTTCACTTTAATTTAATTATTAAATCATTAATAACTCGGAAAATTATTAAAATAATAAGAGCGATTAAGCTTAATTATTTAAATAATTAAAATTTATTGTTTAGTTATTAATTATATTAAGATTTATTATTATTATTATTTGTGAACAAAATAAAACATAATTTTCTCATATAATTCAAACAATTTGCTTACAGTTATGGAAAAAAGTTTTAGATCAAGTCAACGATCCATTGAGTCAATCGAGTCTTGTCTGACAAGAGGATTAATTTTGTACCGGATTTCAATTTCCCACTATACTATTTTTTTACTTTCCCGTCTAGCGCAATAGCTTTATAACGGAAAGTATTGTAATCGGTTCAATTTCGGGGTATGCGGTTTTCACCGGTTCTTGAGGTTTTGACACCTGAAGAACCCAAAAAACCATATGGAATATTTCCGGATGTTCATATGAACGTGTGTCTGTTCGGTCTTGCACTCGTATACCCAGAACTACTAGAACGATTTTGATTAAACTTGGTCAGATTACCTCAATATATGGGGCATTGATGCCATTAAATTTTTAACTTAAAAGGTCAAGGGGGTGAGGCTGTACAGCAAAAACACCCTCAGTATCATGAGATTTCGCCTAACTAAGGTCTTATTTTTCTTACGCACATTTGTTAACAATTAAAAAGTAATAGTATCTGCAAATAAACATTTTTGTAAAATCGCACCCCCACTCCAAAAAATTATTTAAATAAACTGGCGGCTAAGTGGGTATTCTGCGTCAATAGTACCACAAAATAGTACCATAATTTATATCTATTGTAGTTGATGAAATTTATTGAAATGTGAAAGGTTTTCAGCTTATTTTATCAACCCATTCCAGAACTGAGTTTTAAAACAGCTCTCAAGAAAAGCAGAGAAAATAACGCCACCACTAATGAATATAAGTCGAACCTTAGAGTATAAGTTAATAAGTTGTCAGGTAAATTATAACTATATTTCTTTATTACACTTTCCCTTTATATAAAGAAATTTAGAAAAGTCTAAGAAACGTTATTTTTTCCTACTTTTCTAATTTTGTGAAACAGAACAAAATTAAAACCGTGTCATATTAATTAACTTATAATTAACCTTTTATCGTTGTCTTCAACTAACTTGTACTTTTTTTTTTTTTGCTCACCAGTTTTCCAGTTATTGACCATATTTAAACTAATATCTATTTCAATTAGAATTGTTTATTTAAAACCATTAAAAATAATATGGTATTTTCATCTTGATTAGCTGTCTAAGAAGATGTACGTATTTAACAGATATAACGAATGGTAGATAAATATTTGAAAATAAATCTGACATGAAAACCACATGACTTCCTTGTACGCCTATTAAATTACATATACACATTTTTTTTTTTTAAATGAGAAGTATATAAACATTTTATTTCATTAGTAGCTTCTGATTTTTTGTCCTAAATTTTTTTTATTGTTATTATTAAACTATTATTTGTTGTAATTTTTTTTTAAATCAGAGGTTAATAATTAATAAATCAATATATTTAAATTAAAAAAAAAAATAAATAAAAAAAGGAGATGAAGTTTGATTCGAACAGATGTGCCTTCCTCTTGTAAGATCCAAATATTTCATTAATTAAAATTTTATTCGGTTATAACTCTGGAATCAATGAAAATAAGTACCACCTATCATATGTCGTTGATAATCTCTCAGTGAGGGCTTATTCCTGCAGTTAAGAAAAAGTCCAGAATCCAAATATTTTGGATTTTGGGTTTTTTTTGGTCCAGTCGACTGCAATCAAAAGGGGAGGTGCACAACTAAATGTTACAACAGTCCTAAATAAAACATTTCAACATCCACGGCTAATCGTTTTTGAGTTATGCGAGATGCATGCGTATATACGTACGTACAGACGTCACGCCGAACTAGTCAAAATGGATTCAGGGATGGTCAAAATGGATATTTCCGTTAAAATCTGAAAACCGAAATTTTTCGAAATCACAATACTTCCTTTACTTTGTACAATGAAGTAAAAAACGTTTTAATTAGTGGTAGATTAACTACTGCAGAGAGGAAAAGTGACCGTAACGATCACGTAATAAATAGATGCTTTTTTGAATTCCTGCTCATAAGGCAAAGCAACACCAGCTAATTGTATTCTTGTAAAATTTACTCTACAGAGTGGCTGGGAAGTCATTGTACTCTTAAAGTTAACGAAAAATATGAGTTAGGATATGTGTTTAGAACATACAGAACTTTCGTTGGGATCGGTTGGCAACAGTTTTTTTTTAATAATTAATTCATTGTTATATCACGTTTTTCATTTATAACACATTAAAAATTTTTAGTTCTAACTTTTGGGGGTACAGAGTGATTTCCCGGCCACTCTGTTCATCACCGAAGTATTTTATATAATTCTTAGTTATAGATATCAATTTATCCTCGACTTTATATTTAAAAATATAAGTTGTTGAAACGAGAAACCGAATCAATTTTATAAATAAAATGATAATTAGATTACCATAGTCAAAGAATTCCCAAATTCCGAAAACAAAATTAATTATTATAAAGTAGGATAAATATTTGTTTCCTCTTTTATTTATTTTACTAAGGAGTAAAGTTGTAAAAGCTTTAAATGAATGTAAATCTAAAAAAAGTGTACTTTTAAAATAATTTTTCAGTCTGAAATTTCAGAAAAAATATTAAGGAGTGAAATAGATAATTTTTTATTTTATTTTGAAGCGAATAATTAAGTTTTAAATTCATTGGTAATGATATAAATAGTCTAGTATAATTTTGAAAAATCTGTTCCTTTTTATTTAAAAAAAAAAAACAAACAACCAAATTTCCCGTTTAGGGAATATTAATAATTCTGTTATGTAATAAAAATTAATTATACAATTAATTTTAATTCTTTGAATGCAGGAATTTAAAGTAGGATATTAATGTTAATATAATTCACAAACATGTTTAGTAAACTACTCAAAAATTATTAAAGTCATATTATAAGTGTTAGTTTAATTTACTTATCTCAGAATTTACAAACTTAGCTGGTTTAGAACTATGAAGTACTTCAAAATTACTGTTATTACTAAATTAAACATTTATCAAATAAGTTTACATATAATTTCAAATAACATTGGTTCATGTATGAAATATATGAATAAGTTTAGCATCTATTAAAATTGAAACCTCTAAAATATAGCAGCAGCAACAACAACAACAACAATAAACTACTTGAAAATTACAATAATAAAATCAATAATTAAATTGAGTTTTATGTCTGAAAAGCATAACTTTTAATTTAAATTAATACCACATTGTACTATGTAAGATAAGTTTGTTCTTTAGTTGTAACTTCTATGTAATGCATATAACTTATAAATTGCAAAACTTCAATTTACAAATGCATTTGATAAAAACGTTCTTTTTTTGGTTTCTCGTTTCCTTTTATACGTGTAATGTACTCCTTTTACTGTAAATGAATAAAATTGAGAAATGAAATTTATCGATCGAAAAAAGACAATTAAAAAAAAAATGTTAATATCAAGAAAAAATATTTTGCTTTTATTGTTTATACGTTACGATATCCCCTGGATACTAGTAATAATTTAAAAGAAACATACTGAAACCGTTCCGTATCTTTAATTAGAAATGTTAGATTTTAGTAGAATTTAATTTGTTGGAAACACAAATCTTATAAGAATAATTTGTTTTTTTTTTCATTATTTCATCATAGCTCTACAGCTGTGCTGAAAAAAGAAATGTATGATAATTAGTCAAAAAATGGAGTATGGATTTTCCCCCATATCCCATTTCTCGATGTTTCATGATTCAGGGACTCAAAAAAAAGTGGGAGGGGATAATACTTGTACGTACGTATGTACTTTTGACTGCAAAAACCGATTTTGATGAAATTTTTCACAGAGACTCTTGTACATGGAGCAATTTATTAGTAAATTTTGGGGCCAGTGTCTCCAGAGGGTGAGGGAATTTGGGGTCAATTTTCTCAAACTTTTCCTAACATAACCCCACTTTATATTAAGCTCAGTACATGTGTGCATGCTTATCTTACAATTTTTAAAATAATCTTTTCACAAAATTTCCCCTCCCCTAAAAATTGAAAAAAAAACTATTTTTTTTTGTTGGATGTTTTTAACCGAGTTTTTTTTTTAATGACTTCCTAGGCATAGTAGTAGTGCAAGTCACCCAAAAAAAAAAAAAATACTTTGGGGGCAATATTGGTGGTAGGAGAGCGGATGAAAGTTGAAATATATCGATTTTTAAAATTTTTCAAAAACTTTTAATAGTATTAAAAGTTTAAATAAAAAAAAATTACAATAAATTTTCATAATGATTTACTCCTTATTCTCAAAAGAGGAATCTTAGGTATGTTTTTGTTGAATGTACGAGTAGGTACATTTTTTAATGGATTTTTAAAAACTTTCTTCCATTTAACATAGTAAAGGTAGAAAAATAAAAAAAGTTTTCTTTGAAGGCGATTTTGACGTGGGGAAGCAGAAAAAGAAAAAAAGATACTGATGTTTTGTATTAAATTTTTTTTTTGGTTTATTTAAATGTGTAATGATAATTTTACAATAAAACTTTACCATAAATTATCCCAAAAAATCGTATGCAACCTTTTTCTTGTATAATAATTATTTTTTTTTTTTTACTATAAATGAAGGAATAACCATTCCAGGAAAGTATAACTTTGTTGTCAGTTTTTTCTAATATATTTATTCTTTTAAAATAAGTGGAATTGTTGATTAGTTCGCGATTCTCTTACAAGACAGGTAAAAAAAAAACTTACATAGAGTTGCATAACTTTTCTGCTTTCTCTTGAGAGATGATTATTTCAAATAAGCCGTACGGTTTTTATATATATATTGAAGATTTAATTATGCAATATACTTGAGAAAAAGATTAAAATACTCAATAAAAAAATTTGTGACCCATTTTACTTCCTTGATCAGATGACGGTTTAATTTTAAAAGTGATGCAGTATTAAATGTATAATTGAGAAAAAATAATCAAAATTTTTAGTAAAATATTTTTGGAACCAAATGCTACTTTTTCCAAATAATATTATTATTATTAAGAGTATAATTACTTTAAGAGTATCTATACTGTATTAAGAGTATAATTGTTAAAAAAAAATTCAAAATTTTTAGTTAAAACGTTTGAATCCCGATTGACCACTTGCTTGACAACTAGCTCATATAATATTTTAATTATATCCAAAATTTTAAAAACAAAGTATCAGAAATTATAAAAATAATAACCAATTGTAAGATTTCCTTATAAAGAAGCTTTTAAGCAAATTTCGTGCTTTTATACGAAGTCTGTTTAATAATATTAGAAGAAAAGTAATCTAATATGAAATAGAATACCACAAGAGTGCTGACTGGAAATTATCAGTTTGATAATTTTGTGTCTTTTTATGCATATATTTTGCGATCCGTTTAAAGAATTTCAGCCATATCTCAATTGTTTATCAACCGATCTGAATAAATAATTTTCATTTTGTTCACAATAAAAAAGTTAAAATCTTATCTAATAAAACATAATTCGATAAAACCAATATTTACCGAATGTCTAAACATTTTTAACGGCCGCCATTTTTTAATTTCCAAAGGTAACGTTTTCGAACTTGTTTATTTTGTAGAAGACGGAATTGGGTTCGTACACATACGACAAATTTTATTACATCTCAATCCGTTCTTAAGATTTTTGATTTTTTCAATTTTTATTGAAAAAAAAAAAAAAATATCGGACTGACGGAAAAAGGATCAAGATTTTTGAGTGAACATTTATCCACTTGATTTTTTT
The DNA here is from genome assembly GCF_047948215.1 of Lycorma delicatula. Classification (NCBI taxonomy): domain Eukaryota; kingdom Metazoa; phylum Arthropoda; class Insecta; order Hemiptera; family Fulgoridae; genus Lycorma; species Lycorma delicatula. The sequence goes on along the minus strand of NC_134459.1, from coordinate 64,132,863 downwards.
GTTTATTTTGAAATACTGAATCACTTCCTTAAGTTTGGCGGAAACATTTCGGAACACTCAATATAGATAATGTCGGGTGAAAAAAATATGGGAATCATGATGATTAGTTGTTAAAGAGGGTTGAAAATCAGACCAAAGCTTGGGTATATATATATATATATATGCCAAATTTCAATTTATTTTGGTGTTCGAGACATGAGGCAAAAACTGTTTAGAAGTAATATTGAATATTTCCCATCCCTAGATCTGATAACTTTGGAATTTTGACTTAAAGAGTAACATATCGATATTTCTTTCTAAAGGATCTTACTTAAAATTGGAGAAATAAAGGTGCTAGTTAAATGAAATGAAATCTTAACTAGAATTCTATACAGAAGAATTGAAAGGAGAGTGGAAGAAGTGTAAGAAGACCAATTTGGTTTCAGGAAAAGTATAGGGACAAGGGAAGCAATTTTAGGCCTCAGATTAATGGTGGAAGGAAGATTAAAGAAAAACAAACCAACATACTTGGCATTTATAGATCTAAAAAAGGCATTCGATAACGTAGACTGGAATAAAATGTTCAACATTTTAAAAAAATTAGGGTTCAAATACAGAGATAGAAGAACAATTGCTAACATTTACAGGAACGAAACATTAATATAAGAAAGAAGCCGTAATAAGAAAGGGAGTCCGACAAGGATGTTCCCTATCCCTGTTGCTTTTTAATCTTTACATGGAACTAGCAGTTAATGATGTTAAAGAACAATTTAGATTCGGAGTAACAGTACAAGGTGAAAAGATAAAGATGCTACGATTTGTTGATGATATAGTAATTCTAGCCGAGAGTAAAAAGGATTTAGAAGAAACAATGAATGGCATAGATCGCAAGAACTATCGCGTGAAAATAAACAAGTACAAAACAAAAGTAATGAAATGTAGTAGAAATAACAAAGATGGACCACTGAATGTGAAAATAGGAGGAGAAAAGATTATGGAGGTAAAAGAATTTTGTTATTTGGGAAGTAGAATTACTAAAGACGGACGAAGCAGGAGCGATATAAAATGCCGAATAGCACAAGCGAAACGAGCCTTCAGTCAGAAATATAATTTGTTTACATAAAAAATTAATTTAAAGGTCAGGAAAAGATTTTTGAAAGTATATGTTTGGAGTGTCGCTTTATATGGAAGTGAAACTTGGACGATCGGAGTATCTGAGAAGAAAAGATTAGAACTTTTGAAATGTGGTGCTACAGGAGAATGTTAAAAATCAGATGGGTGGATAAAGTGACAAATGAAGAGGTGTTACGGCAAATAGATGAAGAAAGAAGCATTTGGAAAAATATAGCTAAGAGACAGACTTATGGGCCACATACTAAGGCATCCTGGAATAGTCACTTTAATATTGGAAGGACAGGTAAAAGGAAAAAATTGTGTAGGCAGGCCACGTTTTGAATATGTAAAACAAATTGTTAGGGATGTAGAATGTAGGGGGTAGACCGAAATGAAACGACTAACACTAGATAGGGAATCTTGGAGAGCTGCATCAAACCAGTCAAATGACTGATGACAAAAAAAAAGTTAAATGAAAAGGTTATATTGATACCTTTATCACTAATAAATAAAGAGCGATGTTAAACAGTTATTGAAATAAGTCGGAAACAAGATTACGCTCAAAAACCGTTTACAAAGATTTTTACTTAAAACTTTTACTCAAAATCTAAACAAAGTTTTTTTAAACTGTTTTTGTTGAGCGTAATCTTGTTTCCTATTTAAACTTCATCATAAAAAAATATTTTGGGAAAAACTATAAAAAAAAAATACTACGTTTATTTTTCTGAAAATTTCAATTTTTGAAATTGGCGGCAAAAAAAAAACAAAAAAATAAAACTAATATCAGTTACTAACCCGTAGTTTTACAAACTCTAAAAAGTCGAAATTTAAATATGTATTAAAAGAATATTATATAATTTAAAAAAAATTAGTTATCTTTTCTTTAAGTAAATGTTTTAAAATTTTTATTTAAAAAGTTTTCATTTTATATAAATTATAGATAGGCTGACCAACAACGATTTCCATATTAAGTAAAGTTAACTGTTCGAGCAAAGGCGAGAAATCTTTTACTTTCTTGTAAAAAAAAAGAAAATAAGAAAAAGCAAAGGAAATTCCGTTAAATTTCGACTACTAACGATTTGAGATATACCCTTTTTGGAACACGAAAATACGTACTGTTATTAATCTTACTTAAAATTTTCCATCTAAATTTGCTTAAAGTCTCACGTGAAAATATTTTACAATATGTAGTATCATAATGCTAAAAAGTCAATATTTTGCAATGACTACAGCGACAACGAAAAAGGAAAAACACATCTTAAAAGTATCTATGTAAAAAATGTATATTCACAAAAAAAAATCATGTATATAAAATTCAAAAAAATTACAATGAAATTTTAAACCGTAAGGTAAGAGTCTCGCTCTTACGAAGATATCATTTCTTCCTCTCAAAAAACAAAAATTTCTGTAACGTAAATAAAACTGTTTTTAACAAAACGATACTGATATCAAAAAAGCTAAGACACTGCATTTCTATTATCAACATCTGTTATAAATTTAGAATTTTATTTTTAAAAAAATACATGTTATGTGTAATAGACAGTAGATACACAATAATAGATAATAAACAATGATTAAGCGTTCCATATAATAAGCAAAAAATAGAAACACTTATTACAAAACTCTTACAGGCCCGATTTATTTATTAAATAACGAATAATCATAAAAATTGTACTATTTCTGTAAACATGCTATGTATTACATATAAATGAAATCTGGCCGGTAAGAGTTTTGTAACATTTTTTCTTTTTTTTTGCTTATTATATGGAACGCTTAAACATAGTTTATTATCTATTATTGTACATCTATTGTCTATTATATATATTTAACATGTATTTTTTTTTTTAAGAAAATTCTAAATTAATAACAGATTTTGATATTAGAAATGTAGTGGCTTACTTTTTCTGATATCAGTATCTTTTTGTTAAAAACAGTTTTATTTATATTATAGAAAATTTGTTTTTGAGCGGAAGAAATGATATCTTCCAGACTGTTGTTACCGTACGGTTTACAATTTAATTGTGATTTTTTTTGGATATCACTGCGTTTTGTTTGTTATCCTTTTATTTTTTTTATGAATAACTTATTATTATGAATAATAACTTATTATTAAAATTTATTGCCTTAGAAGAAAAACAGAATGAATTTCACGGCCAATTTTTTTTTGTTGATAGACATATCATTCACTTCATACCATATTTTTCTTCTTATAATAAAACTACTAGTATATGTCCTTTACGAATCGAAAATCCGTGGTGTAATATTGCACTTATTACTTTGTAGTGTAACCCTCGATTTTTATCGTTAAATTCGAATTTACCAATCGAATTTATTTCTGTTTTTTTATTTTTTTTTAATAAAACTAGTATAATCTCTTGTAAACTAATACTTTTATTATTTTTTTTAAAGAAGTGATGGGAATTAAAAGAAACTGTTTCATCTTCAGCACTTTCATTTACATAACGGCACTTATTATTAAAACAAGCAGTAGCATATTTTCTTTTAAATTTTATGATTTCAAGTAATTTATCAAGTTTTGTACGCTTCCTAGTACTATCAACTACTGCTATCTAGCGGCGCGATTCGTAAAGGTGTATTAAACATTTTTTTATTTTTTTAAAATTATTTTTTAACCTCCGAATCCATCGATAAAATAAAAATTGATTAAAATGATATAACGAGTACCACGGTTCATCAAATGTAAAAAAAAGACTAACAAAATTCGAGATATTTTTTATTACTAATCTAATTGAACTGAAATATAATGTTTTCTCTTATTTTTTTTTCTATTTTCATTTCACTGTTAGGTTAGGTCATGTTTAGAACTGTAAACGTAGTTCGTTGACTTCGTGGAAGTTCTAACGAACTCCGTCATATATGTACATAATATTAATATACATAATTTTATACATGTATATAAAATTCCTCATGTATATATATATATATATATATATATATATTATTTATACATGTATATATATTCCTCACAAAAAAATTCGACTGTATGATTCTAATTACAGAACCATCACTAAAGAAACTTCCTCTACAAATTAAAGAAAAGGAAATTGAAATCTCCCTATTTGGTGAAGAGTAAAGGTTAAAAATGTATTAACAATTATACGTACTGATACAATTGAATACCTCCCCCCTTATCTTGAAGTAGGTGTGAAAGCTAGTTTGATAGCTTATTTTCATTATCGACTACCGGAAACGCTACTACAGTGATGCATAACTAAAAATTTCCTTAAAAGCATTTTTACCTGTTCTAAGAAAAACGCTTTAAAATAAACCAATCCATCCATCGATTTGTGATATTACTGATAACCCAAGAAAAATAAAAAAGCTGCGTGGCTTTGTATAGATAAATCAATTATGTGGGTGGTTAAATAATTAAAACGAAAATATATTGCTAAAAAGTGGGAAAACTAATAAAAAATTGGTAAATTTGGAAAATTGGTAAAAAACTTTTACCAATTTTCTCCCCTAATCAATTTTACCTATATAATACGGGAAATTCATGATATCTTACTGAAATTCATTTAGCGCAAATTATTCTTCCGGATTAGCTTACCCATAATTATATAAACCCGAATTGCTATGAAATCTAAGATTATTTTTAAAAATAATTAAAAATAAATCCGTAATTTACCTAAAGTAATTTTCTCAAATTATAAAACGTTTTTATTGAGAAAATTTCCGATAGAAAAATTATTGATTGAAAATAAGTTTTTCTATTTAAAATTATTCTACCCATATTTCTTTTAGTTACCCCACAATAATTACTGAATTTCGTTTACATATTTTGTCATAATTTAAATATACCATTAATATCTTTATACCTCACCCTTTTGTTTAATAGTCCATAATAACCTTTATCTGTAAATCATAAACAAGGAATAAAAATAATTTGTAATTCTAAAGTGAGGAAAACGTAACTTCGCCAGAAAGGAAATTTGGCTTTACTCCCGATATGTCCCGCTGAAATTCCACGGTGGCCTCGCTCTTAGTACAAAGTTATCATCTTGCCAAAGGACCACCGCACGTACACACATACACACTTACACACACACACATACACACACACACACACACACACACACACACACACACACACACACACACACACACACACACACACACACACACACACACACACAAATACGACAATACATAAGCGCATGGACACACAGTAAATTTTCCTCATGTTATAAAATCACTAAGTAAAACTGCAGATTCCCTGACCTTCTGTGATACCAACGTTATAAAATGTAATTCCCGCAGGGAATTTATAGTGTAGGATTGCATGGTATTAAATAGAATTTTACTCCATGATGCTTAAGTATTTACACAGTACATTCTTTGTTGAGTATTCAGGTTATTGCGTATAATAATAAAAAATTTCTTTCGCAGGTAAACTGCAATTGATTCAGTGGATTTGTTAAAAAAAAAAAATTAAAACAATAATTGACCTATTATTTTACTATAAAGCCCAGAATTACAATTTAAATGAATTAAATGATGGAGGGACGCTCAACAAAAATTAAAAAAAATCTATAACTATTATAGAAAATCTGTAACTGGATGCGCATTTCTATTATTAAAATAATCACATCAGTGTACGTAAAGAAATTAATTAAAAGCTAAAATTAATTTAAAGCAAAAGAAAAAAATAAAAATAAAATAAAAACAGGTTGATTAAACAAAAATAATAGAATGCCACAAAAAATCTAAGTACTGCAGCATAATAAGACTTTGATATGGACAAAAAACGGCTAATCTAAAAAATATAGTCTGTATCATTGAAACTTTCCGTTAAAAATAATTAATTATATTAGCCACCACACTCTTTTTCACTTCACCTGAAGAAGTATAAAATATGTTACCTCATGAAAGATCAATAGCAAGGAAGTTTGGACGTCTATTTATATATTTATCTTAAATAGAATTAAGACACGATAATGCTTAATATTATTATGGTAGAAAAAACTAAAAGAGAACTTTTTGCCAAAAAAAAAAAATTCCAGATAATGAAATAATGAATAAACAAATTAGGGAAGTTGGTTCCTCCCAAAACTGTGTCAATAAAATGTGTAATCTAAATAAAATTTCAAGAAATGTAAATTAAAGGAAATAAAATTTTAAACTTTCATACGGTATTTTTTTTTTAATGTATTTGATTTGAGAATTGGAGTAATTTTTGCAGAAATCGCTGACAGTAGTCAGGTTGGGGTTTATTGGAGGTAATTTTCAAAAATTTGTCTATTTCTAAAACAAAATTATATTAATTACACAATCCTGTAATGTTTGTGTTTTTTAGTTTTTGATAATCGATTCTAATGTATTTTTTAGCGCTGAATCCGAAAATAACCTTCATTTTTTCCATCACCTAACCTGGATTTTATTCCATTGTTTTCATAACCTTTATTTTTTCTCAGGATTTTTCGCAAATCGAAAATTTCAAAATTTGGAAAAGCTGAAAAATTGTGAAAATGTGATAACAATAAAATAAATATAAAACTTTTTTTATAATAAATGCATATAATATGTTCACTTTTTTAGCTTACACTATGGACTCTTCTAGCTAAACAGCTGAGCAGTCTGAAGCGGTGGGCGGGGGGGGGGTTCATTGACCCCTTAATTTCAAATTAAAATTACCACAAAATAAGCCTAATTTCTATTATAGTGATTTTTAAATTAATTTATTTTTATTTAAATAATTTTTATGAGGTACATAATTCCTCTGGAAACCAACCCCCCCTCTTCACCCACTCTTAATGACGAAATATGTAAAATATAATTTTATTCAATGTGTCGAAATTTATTTGGACGACTTATACTATACTTCGCTTTACCTTCTGTGTTCTCTATACGGTTGATCTCGGTGTACCATCCAGCAGTAGTCTGTTATCATCGTGGTAGTCAATTTTCCTTGATACCTCCTTTCCATTTCTTTCATGTCCTGATGAAATCTCTCACCCATTTCTTCCCTAACGGCATCCAGATACTCAATTAAAATAGCCCTCATGTGAATTTAGGAAGTGAATCTTCAAGCTCGTGGAACAGCGTAAATTTTTGTAATTCTGCAACGTGTTCTCAACGGTTGATTTGAAGTTCGGATCCTTCTTATTGACCAGAAACTTGGTCACTACGTCTTTATAGGCTCCTCAGGCTTTTTTTTCTGCAACTTCCATTTGTTTCTCAAAATTACCATCTTTGAGAAGTTTTCTAATGTTCAGACCAGTAAAGACACCTTTTTTATTTTTTATTTTAAACTAAAGTAAATTTCTGATTAAAGAAAGAATTAAGGCTGTAAAAGTAGAGGTAAAATTAATTTACTAATGAAAATAAAACTACGTAAGCCTATTTAGGAGTAAATATTCTAGATTAACGTGTGTTAGGTAGGTGGTAGAAAATAAAAATTACAATAACAGTCAAAAAAATAATCTACTGGAGTAATCGATTTATAAATTACTAATAGAGGTTTATAAAATCCCTTTTCAATATTTGATTCTAAATTTTAACATTACCGATTTGAATGGACCAATAAGAGAGGATATCCTCTCTGCGAGAGTATCCTGGCAGCCGATAATAATTCTATGTAATTACTTATATTTTATTCTTGTGTATAAATTTTTCTCACCAAATGTATTTATAGTATTACTTACTTGCAGTATTTAAATATATATACACGTTGATGTTTGTTCGCGGTTCGACAAGGATACTGATAAGTACGCGCGAACGGATACTTAACACACGTAAAACTTTCTTACAAATGGAATTTATTACGTTAAAAATAAATAATAACAATAATAATAAATACATGCAACGTACAAAATAGTAGTTAATATAGAGAAAACAAAATTAATTTAATGATAAATTATAAATACCAAAAAATAGTCCGATTTATAAAAACTTAATAATGACCAACAGAGACTAATATTGCATTAACAAAAATATAACAATAGAAAAATGTTAAATTCATACAGTTCAGTTTCAGCAAGTATTATTTACGTTTACCATTTAATAAATAACTACCCTACACTTTATGAATGAATAGAATACTGTCGCTTACATTCCTGTTCACAAATAACTCATCGAACAGCTTCTTGTTTTCAACCACTGTCCAAAATGGAATACTCGTAACGCACTCTTCAATCGTAGTTACCAAATGCTTACTGTTATCACTTTTATCGCACTCTACACCGAGCTCGAGTTTGAAAAACCATTCCCTTTATTGCCTCCTGGTCTCCGGCAGTATTTAGATCTCCCGGCCTGCAGAACCAGCACCCGATTTGACTGTTCAAGCGTTATAATTTTCACTGTTCGCGCCGTTAAGTTTTACTATAAGGATTTTTCGGTCACGTAATCCTTCTGGTCGAACAGGAGATTTTGGAGTTGCCATTATCTATATTAAAAAGAATATATTATTAGGTGGATCAGTTATTCTAAATAAAAAAAAACCTTTTGGTTCCTCCTAGAATCTTCTTTCACATTTTTTTCTTTCTGGAAGAAACTTGTTACACTGGTTCCGTAGCAATACACATCGCCGTTTTAGTTTTATCTCGCGATATATGTTTACTTGAGTTTACCGTCGCGGTCAGGGAATGCTTAGACGATCAAGGCTCGCTTCGCTTGTCCTTCCCGTCTATTCACGGTGCCGTGCCCCCTAGACCCCCTGTGTTCATTAAACTCATGTTTCTAAGAATAATAATGATAAATAAAAATTAAAACCTGTTCAATTTATAAGAAATATCAGTGATTTGTAATTTTTTCAGAGCAGCAGTTTGGTCAGAACAGAACCCGTAACTTTTATCTGAAAAATTGGTTTCAAAATAGTTTCATCTTAAAAGTATTAGTTACAGCCGCCGGTTATCTGTACTTTGTACGGGTAAAAATTTATTTTACCCGGTTCTTAGTGTTACACAACAAACACCACTAGGATGTGATCGTACTTTTTTCTCATTTTAAAAAGTTTTTTTTTTAGTCAAGTAACCGGAGGCAGGTGCAACCAGTGGCGTTACACATACAATAACAATGGAAGTAGCTTTGTTGATTGAGCCACCGCGCACACATTAAAAAATGACGTCATCAGGGCAAAAAATCACCTCGTACGTAGTATACCGTCGTCGCATCCCTTAAAAAATCGAAATTCAAAAACACCCGAGAATGGTTATTAGATATTTAACTGAAGAGTATTTGCAAGCCCAAATGTAGTGAATATCTCGTTTAAGGTAGTGGGAAATGGGGAAAATTTGCAATTATTGTTCAACATTTTTTTACCTTTCTTCATTCCCTTCAAGGTCGAATCTCGAGAAATGTAGAAATTGGTTTTAGATATTCACCTGAAGATTACACACACACACACACACACACACACACACACACACACACACACACACACACACATGCACACACAAAAACAATTTTATATCTTTGTTTATTCAAAAAATAACTGAGTTTAAAAAAATTCAAAAAAATTCTGAGTTTAAAATTGGAATTAAAAAAAGTGGGTTTTTAGATATTTACATGATTATACACACCGGTTTTAGATATTCACCTGAAGATTAGACACACACACACACACACACACACACACACACACAAAATCAATTTTATATCTTTGTTTATTCAAAAAATAACTGAGTTTAAAAAAATTCAAAAAAATTCTGAGTTTAAAATTGGAATTAAAAAAAGTGGGTTTTTAGATATTTACATGATTATACACACCAAAAATCAAGTTGATATCTTCAAGTTACCCAGAAATTAAAAAAAAAAATAGTAAATTTCATTGTTCTTCATGTTAACCCTTTAAATTCGGAATTTCAAAAAAAATCTTTTCTTACTATGCCCATACACCGTAAGAAGAAAGCGTATTCAAATTTTCATCAATTTATTCAGGGCGTTGATTATGAATTACTCACAACATGATCTTTTATATATTATATATTTACATGTTGAATTTTAAAAAAAGGAAATGTATCTTGATAAAAGATAGTACTTGGAGCACGTATTGATCTATAAAATCGATAGCCGTTCTGGGGATACCCCAGATCGTAATGGTACCCCAAGAGTGCTATGTTTTTTGAAGATATTTCCTACATATTACCTTCTAAACATATAGAAATATAGAATTATAACGGAAATTTTTTGTATTTTTTATATATAATTTTGTACAGTATACATATAATTTTATATAGAATTATAACGGAAGTTTTTTTATTTTTAAAAATAAGGGAAGGGAAACGATGAGAGATAAAAAAACGGTGGTGGTCATTTTTATCGGTAGATGTTTTTAAGAGAATTCATGACAGATGGTTAAATAATTGAATAAAAAGATAAATGAAAACCTTAAGAGATTAATAAGTGAGTATGCTTGAAAAGTATAATAAAATTAATGGTTAAATAAAATGGATAAGAAAAAAATTGCCGGGAAATTGTTTGAGGGAATGAAAATACGTGTAATTGTGATAGAAAAGACAGGCACTAGAGTAACTGAGATTGAGTTAGAAGGGCACTCTGGTGTACGACGAATGGGAGGAGGTGCGTTAGTCACAACCGAACTGACTAACAAAGTAATAGCCCGGGCTATTTCATCGGCTACAACTTCGTCTCATACCAGTGCTCGGACTCGATCTCTTTTTCTACCATCCCGGTATACTACCCCAAGTTTACCCTTCTTCAATGCGTTTTAACTTGTCAAGAAAATTACAGCTGCACTATCACCATCTACAGGTTAATTTACCCACTTAGTTACTTTTTAACTTCTACTTTGATGGTTCTTGATACCGTCGGGAACCATTGTTTTATCTCCTTATAAATTGACAGAAAACAAACTACGAGTAATTTGGCAGATTGAGACAACAATAACTTTTAAGCGAGAAAGTAAATTCATTTAATTTAATCCATTTATTATTTTTAGTTAGTAATTTACTATAGGCTGTAATTTAAAACGGAAAATATGTTTCATTTATCATTAACTGATAACCAATAAATAGAAGTTCAATTAAATTTTTTTTTTTTTTTTTATTAAAAAGGTTAAATTTTCCTTATTCGTTTTTTTTAGTTATCTTTAGACAGAATTTTGGCTTGAGAAAAGAAAAAAAATTCTTCAAATATTTATTGAATTGTAAGCATTCATAAATATAAACTGAAATTTTTTATTCTTTTCAAAGAAGTTTAAAAACTGAACTGTCTGGCGTACAAAAATACTTTCTCATTAAAGTTACCAATTGAAAATATGTGAAGGTAATAATTTTTAAAAACGTATATATTTAATTATAATTTTTTTACCTATCACAAAGCATTTAACTGGGGTGTATGAAGGCTGATGATCCTAGGACTAAAGATGACCTAGCGGATACAAGCGCCCCCCTCCACACACACATACAGAGAAAGAGAGAGAGTGAGAGAGAAGGAACTATGGAAAAATTCTCTAGGTAAATGTTACTTGACCTTAATTAAGGTAAAAAAGGATTTAAAAATATTACCTCACTTCTTGCTGCAGCAAGAGACGACTTAACTAATTACTAATATGTCTGAGTTGAGGTTTTATTGTTCAGAATCATATTACGTACCAAATTAAACATTTTAGTTTCTATAATGTTTTTTGTTTAGAACTCAAAAAAATATGCCTTTAATTCGAAATATGCCTTATCTTGTTGATAAGTTGAACACCATTTTGTTCAAAATTAAATTCTCTAGAAGTTTTGTTTAAAAGTTTTATCTATTTATTACCCATTTAACAAATTTATTGTACATCAAACATAAAACCCGAATTTTTTTACCCCAATTTATTGGTTTTCACCCTATATTATCTCAAAAAAACTACTGGAGATAAGGCTCTGGAACCTATTTTGTTCAATTTTTCAAGTTAAAATCCATAATAAATCACTAATTCTGCTCCTTAAATAAAGTTTTAAAAATTTCAGTACGACTTCATTTCACCGGAGTAGCTGAAATCCGAGCGAAATCTTTCACTAGCCATAACTCGCAAACGAAGCATTTTAGGACACATGCTTATATGAGCTTTTTCTATTATTTTCACGAGTAGAATAGATTATCAAAGTCCCGGGAGAACTTAGTGATACACTTTGTATTCTAACATAATTTGAATAATTTTTTTAAATTGGTTAATCGAGATTTGGGAATAGTAAAAAAAAAATTGGCATTAATATCTTGTTTTTGGGGTTATTATAAAAACATAAACGACAGGTTAAAGTTTCTTTTTCTAATGAGTTCTTTGTGGTATAATGTAGAAAAGAAAATGTTCTAGTTCTGTACGCAGTAAGATTTTAGAATCCTACTAAAACCCAGCTGTTTTAATATGTTAAATAAACTATAATATTTTAGTAACAGTTGTGTTTCACCTTGTTATAAAAACCTAATTTGTCTCTTTGTTTTCATTCGTTTTCTAGTTTCGTGCGTTGCGGGTCTGCGATATTTTTGAGGCCTGTCTGTTGCGAGCCTGATAGATAATTTTTTTTAATGTATTTCTTCGTTAGTCTTCCATTCACTTATCTCAACTTTACAATTTATGAAATGTTTTTCTCATTTTTATTTTTTTGTTCAATGAAGAGGTTCAAAAAGAAACATGTATGGTTGATTTATTACTAAATTCAACTTATATAATTTATCAGTAAAAATATATTATTTAATTACAATGTATTATTTTTATTGTGTCATAAAATTAAATAGATATTTTTTTTCAACAATAGGAAAAATAAAAGCAGATCAATTATGTGGCTATACAAACGTTATTAATAAGTTTTCATTCCTGTAACAGGATTTTCGATTTCACATGTACTATTGATCTTATCTTGGGAATGAATTTTATGTTGACTTTACTAACGGCACTTCCCCTCCTGTTATTATACCAGAAACCTACACAAAAGTTAGGATCATGAAGGTGGGTGGGGATTTACATGATTTACACAAATTATTTTTTACGACGTGCACACCCACTGAGGGGTGTGCACTTCGTAAAAAAGTGGGAAGGGTAGAATAGACTAGTATAAATATATACACACCAAAATAGGTTCGCATTAACTTGCCTGTCTGTTGAATGTAGATTGACTCTTTTTCTTGTGAATATTTGATTAAAATTTGTTTTCACCTAACATATGTAAGCTCGCGATGAGACGGGCAAGTATTGAACTAAGTATTGAACGGGCAAGTACTACACTAAAACTATCTATATATGAACCATAGTTCATATGTAGATAGTTTTAGTGTAGTACTTCGGTAGGGATGGGATGTAGAAATAGGTACAAAGATACTACACAAGGAGTTATAGCCAAATAAAATTTTAATTAATGAAGTAGTTGGTTCTCACAACGAGAAGAACTTTATTTCTTTAATTTTAAATATATTGATTTATTGAAGATTATTAACCTCTGATTGTAAAAAAGTTTTTACAATAAATAATAGTTCAATAATTACAATAAAAAAAGTGTATATGTAATTTAGTAGGCGTTCAAGGAAGTCAAGGAAGTAGTGTTCACATAAGATTTTTTAAAAAGAATTAAACCAAACCATTGGTTGATTTACACACGTAGTTTTATAAGGTGGTTTATTACGCACCAAGATGGTTTATAAGATTATTTACACACGTATGTTGATAAGATGGATGTTTGAAACGATAAATAGTACTAGATTCTTAAGAAGAATCCGTTAATTAAGTACGGTGTTCTAGAACCACCGTACTAATCACTGTAGTAACTATTATCGATAACATTACAGCCCCCTAATCTTGAACTGATATAGAAAACATACAAATAAGTAAATATGTTAAAATCAAATGACCTTCACAAAACGGATTCCTTAGCAGCTTTATTTTAGTCAGCTGTGCATATTTTTTAAAGGAATACTAGTTTGTGAAAACGAAGCAACAATGGTCGTATAGAAAACTTATATTTGTAAAATATGGAATCCATCTGGTATTTGATTGATTTGAAATTCTTTGGTACTCTAAGGAATGTGTGCTAAAATTGTGAGGTTCAACAGAAGGATGCAACAATTATTTCAGACCTTACAGCTCTGGTTCGTAAAGTAATTTGAATTTAACAAGTAACTATAAACAAAAAAACATAAACACATAGCCACCCACAAACATACAGAATAAGATTCTCAAATGAAATGAATTACGGGTATTTCACTGCGTTTATAGTCCGTTTTTTAAAATTTATTGTAAACAGATTATTTTAAATATATCCAGCTACTCGGTCCTTTATAATGAGGAATTAAAACATGGCAAAGATACTAAAATAAATAAATTAAATTACATTAGCTGGGCACATTTGAATTGTAAATACTTTACTTTGATATTAAAGTGAAAGAATCAATACTGCCATTCATTGTTTTATGTTACAAATCCAAGCATAAAATATACTTTCTCATCTTCAAAGAGTTTATGTTTACAGTATAAATACACACAAAACAATGAAGTAGTTAAAATGAACAAAAATCCCTACAACGAATATACTCGTATTTTTATATCTTATAATAATCACATTTTTAGTCATAACCTCAATACCAGTGTACCAATTTTTATTTTATTTAAAAAAAATTATTTTTCATTCAAAGAACCTTCCAATGAGGTGTTACAAGCTATATCATATCATTTAAAAAAATAAGTTTTCAACCCTTGAAAATTTAAAAATAAACATTTAAGAGGGAAATTTTGTGTTGATAATTTAAAAAATTATTTTCAGTTTTAATCCACAGATTATGATTATTTAATATGGTTTAAGTTGTTATATCTTGTAATTTTATAGTTATTTTTGTTGGACTGAAATTTATAAAACGTACTACCCTAAATGGTTTTTCACACCTACCGAGCGAAGGAGAAGATAGATTTTAATTTTATTTTTATCATAATTCATTATTTTTTCGGGCTATCAATTAATACAATTAAATGTTACCACTGCAATTTAAGGTTTTTGAATTGGAGTAGGTGTAGTTGAGAGACTAGGTTCCATCCCTTTGAAAATAATTTTGAAAAAGTTCCCCCGAGAAAGGTATACATGCCTAACAAAGAAATATGATTGGAATTACAGCTGTTGAATAATAAATGTTTTCAAATGATCACCCGGTGTAAAAATGTTGTTGAAAATAAGAATGAAGAGGAAAAGGAAATCCATTAAATTTTTTTTAATACATAGCAATGGCTGAATAATATTTGCCATTATTATGTTTTTTAAATATCTTATTTGATACGATAATACCCAGTGTCAATCGTAAATAAAACGCAGTATTTCATAAAATCTTAAAATCAGTATTTAAATCATATTTATTAACTTAATATTAAGCAAAATTGTTGTTAAGGTAATTATTGCTATTCTGTTTTCTGCTAAGATCATTATAGTTTCTATGTTTAGTACTGCTTACCTTTCTTAGCTTCATTATTTTATCATTTGTTGAGACGTTTCGGAACCACTACATTGTCAAAACTTATTGTGCTGGTACGTTTAAATTTCTGTTAATCTTTATATAGCGATTAGTAAACGATTAGAATGATTTTCTGGTTTTTAAAAGATTTCATTCTTCGTTATATCTTAATTTTAAATTTCTTCCTGTTTGTCCAATATATGTGCATTGCATTTTCATTTTATTTTGTTTATAACCTATATTTTTTTCTTCTATGATACTATTAAAAACCATTTTTAGTAGATTTAGATTTTTAATCTAAGCACATGAGATCTTTTAAAAACCAAAAAAATATGGTTTTAATTATGCAGAGCATTTAATAAAAGAAGGACACGCCTCAATGAAAATGGAAGAATTACCGAAATTAATTTATAAATGTGTTGAAGAAGAATGAAAACATTTTAGAAAATCTAGAAATCTTTAAATAAAAAGGTAACAAATAAAGTAACAAAAAAGGTAAGATAAGGTAAGATAACAAAAAAGGTAATAAAGGTAACAATAAAACGATCATAAATAAACAGTTCAACAATCAAGATGTCCTTTTCAAGAACCTCAGTTTATTGAAAACAGGAAATTAATAAATAAAATGAGAAGATAAGTATAATCATTAACAATGTATAAACCAGAAGGTCAGATAAAGCATGACGTCAAATACAGGAAGGGGCGTTGATTAAATGCTATATAAAGATTAACAGAAATTTAAAAGTACCAGTTCAATAAGTTTTGACAATAGATTAGTTCCGAAACACGTCAACAAGTGATAAAAAAATGAAGTTAAGAAAAGTAAGCAGTACTAAACGTAGAAACCAATATTAAATATTTTAATATATAGTATTTTTAGTATAAAATTTTACTGTATTTTAAAAGAATTTCCACTTATTCAATTCAAGTTTTATTTATTAAATCTTCATTTTAATCCTTATATTAAATAAATGATCTTCAAATTTATTTTAATTAGTTTTGTCAATTAAAAAAAATTAAAATAAGGAGTAACTGGGATTACTGGTTATAAAAGCTTTGATCGTATGTTTTTTTTTTAAGTATTGTCTCAGTTTATTACTTTCTTTTTGATCCCAGAAAATTAAAATCAATATTTAATAACATTTCTCTCTTGTGAAATAAAAGAAATTCTGAATGATGATTGTTCTAAATGAAGTTCACCTGAGACATGGCTTACGCATGAGTAATGAAGATGAAATTACACGATAAAATGACAGGTTATTACTTTGAAAATCGAACTCATCACATTCCAGTCTATAAAATAACAAAAATATATTTGATGGAACAAAATATTGCGGAAATGTAATGTTTATAAATTATTATCTTCAACACACGAGTGTTTTCGTGTGAGTTTTTCTTTTCACCTTGGTTTTGTTGTGAGCGCAGAGATCTATAACAGTCATCGTATGAAAAAAAACGTTATACAAGAATCTGGTTATGAGTTAATCCACACATCACCATCTATCCTCATCCATCTTAGAATTGTATACGCCGTCCTACTTACTTCTACCACAACCTAACTGCATACTACATACATAATATACACAAATACGCCTTTCAGGTATTATATTCCTTTTTATTAAAAAAAAAAAAAAATAATTATATTTTTATCAATTTTACGTTCAGGAAACGTAAAAAGCAAACCGGATTAATGGATTATTGAGAAACTTAATTGTAGTATACGATATGCTCTTAAATTAGTTTGAAACTACCATTGAAACTTAAGTGAGTTTACTAATAGAAGCATGGAATTAAAACCTCGGAGAAAAAAATTATGTTGTTGTAGGAAGAGGAGAATGAATAAGAATAGATGCAAACAAGACAGAGATAAAATCAAAGGGGAACAAGAACAAAAGATCTAATGTGGACATGACTACATCCTTGTACGCCTATTAAATTACATGTACAGATTTATTTAAAATGAAAACTACATAAAAATTTTATTTCATTAATAACTTCTAATATTTTATCATATTTTTTTGTTCTTATTGAATTATTATTTATCGTAAAACTTTTTTTACAATGAGAAGTTAATAATTATTACAAATCAATATATTTAAATTTAAAAAAAGTTAAAAAAAAGGATATGAAGTCTGATTCGAACCGATGTGCCACGATGTGCCTACGATGTGTCTGATTCACCTTATAAGATCCAAATATTTAATTAATTAAAACTTTATTTGGCTATAACTCTGGAACCAATGATAGAAAGTACCACTTATGATAGATATATCGTTGAAAACCTTATTTATTTAATAGTTATTAATACTTATTTATTAGTTTATTGCTGCAGTTAAGAAAAAATTCAAAATCCAAATTTTGTTAGATTTTGGGCTTTTTTGGACGCTCTTGGTTCAGTCGATTTTAATCAAAAGGGGAAGTGCACAACTAGATGTGATAAAAGTCCTAAATCCAAAACTTCAACATCGTACGGCTAATCGTTTTTGAATTATGCGAGATACCGATCGGAAAACCGAAATTTTTTCCGATCACAATACTTTCTTTACTTCGAACAAGGAAGTAAAAAGTTTGAAATCTTGTCACGTTAAAAGTTAATAATTATTAATAAATCAATGTATTTAAATTAAAAAAAAAATTAAAAAAAGGATATTAAGTCTGATTCAAACAGATGTGCCTTCCCCTTATAAGAACCAAATAATTCATTAATTAAAATTTCATTTGGCTATAACTCTGGAACAAATGAAAATAAATATCTTTTATGATATATCGTTGAAACGTTCTCAATGAAGGCTTATTACTGCAATTAAGAAACAGTCCAAAATCCATTTTTTTTATTTATTTATTTTTTTTGACACTTTTGGTTCAGTCAATTGCAATCAAAAGGGGAGGTGCACAACGAGATGTTATAACAGTCCTAAACCCAAAATTTTAATATCCTACGGCTAATCGTTTTTTATTTATGCGAGGTATACGTACGTAAAATCGATTCAGGGATAGCCAGTATGGATATTTCCGTTGAAATCTGATAACCGAAATTTTTCGCGATTACAATACTTCCTTTACTTCGTACAAGGAAGTAAAAAGGTTAAATATTGTCACGTTAAAAGGTTCAGTCATTTTTTGTGAAAAGGCAAAAAATAATTTATTTCATATATTCTCTTGGTGAATATGAGTTATATCTAGGGAGAAAACAACTTCATCAAGTTTCATGAATTCAAGAATCAATAAAGAAATCGGTTTTGTAATAAAATAAAATATTTATAAATTTATAAAAAAAGAAGTAAAATTTCGGGATATTAAGTATGTTATAAGATATACCTAAAACCTTTGATAGTTGATAATCAACTAAAAATACAACAAATTTGTGGTACCTCTAATTTATCCACTTTCCAAATCTATTTTGTAAATATAGCATTTGTGGTTATTGGTACACGAA
This sequence comes from Lycorma delicatula, assembly GCF_047948215.1. Taxonomy (NCBI): domain Eukaryota; kingdom Metazoa; phylum Arthropoda; class Insecta; order Hemiptera; family Fulgoridae; genus Lycorma; species Lycorma delicatula. The sequence continues at coordinate 64,113,950 of NC_134459.1, read as the reverse complement.
GTAAAGGAAGTATCGCGAAAAATTTCGGTTTTCAGATTTCAACGGAAATATCCACTTTGACCATTCCTGAATCTATTTTGACTAGTTTCGTCGTGACGTCTGTACGTACGTACGTATGTATCTCGCAAAAACGATTAGTCGTAGGATGTTAAAATTTTGGATTTAGAACTGTCGTAACATATAATTGTGCACCACTCCTTTTGATTGAAGTCGACTGGACAAAAAGTGTCCAAAAAGCCCAAAATCCCCCCAAAAAAAAATCGGATGTTAGACTTTTTCTTAACTGCAGTAATAAGCCCTTTATTGATAGCTTTTCAACGACATATCATAAGTGCTACTTATTTTTATTGGTTCCAAAGTTACCGCCAAAAAATATTTTAATTAATGAAATATTTGGGTCTTACAAGAGGAAGGCACATCGGTTCGAATCAAACTTCATCTCCTTTTTTTTTAATATATTGATTTATTAATAATTATTAACCTCTGATTGTAAAAAACGTTTTATGATAAATAAATTCAGTAATAACAACAAAAAAAAAATATGAAAAAATATTATAAGTTATTAATGAAATAAAATTCTATATACTTTTTATTTAAAAAAAAATGTGTATAGTAATTTAATAGGCGTACAAGGAAATCATGTAGTGCCCATATCAGATTTTTTTTTTTTAAATAATAAATAAACAATGTAAACCGAAATCGTACTGTACGTATATTTAAATGATAAATTTGCGGTTGATATTACCTGACCTAAGAAAAATCCAATCAAAATAAATTTTTTTAATGTTACATAACTTAAAACTTAAGAATTAATTGGAATTATTAGCATTGTTAATGCACCATTTATCACGAATAAAATCTTTAGTTAAGTAAAATCGGGAATTATTAACAGGTGGATGTAATTTATTTATTTACATATCCACTACTAGGATTCTGGGGGTCAGGAAAATTGTATTCAGCAATATTTTTTATCAAAATCCACTTGACGTAAACCCAGAAAAAATTGAAAAACGGATGTAAAAGAAAAACAAAATTAAAAATATATACAAATATTAATTTATCAAATTCATTAAATTGTAGTGGATTCAGTAAATACGAAAATGGGTGGCTTGAACAAAAGGATTTCTAAATTATGGTTTCCATTACGTCTATCACATATAAAATATTGCTGTCATATATAGTAATGTAATTTACTTAAATCTACAAAAGCAATTTTAAATGTTAGTTCACATTAAATAACACGGTTATATATCAAAGTTAAATTATATCTTCTAAATCATAAGTTATTTTATTCTGTGTATCTAATAGATATTAAAATAAATAAGAAAATATCTGGGATTGATTTTATATTTTTACGACTAAATCAGATGCATCTTTAATTTAAAAGATCATTTTTTTAAGCTCAGATAATTTTTCCTTTCGATAAATTCCTATCTGAGGATTTAAGATTTAAAAACTAACTAGTCTTATATTTCACAAAAAAAAACAAAAAACAACGGGAATAATTTTAATTTATTATTTTTTCAGAAAACTTATTACTATTATTCACTATTATTGTAACTGATTGTACCAACTCAGCTATAAAATAGTAAATATTTGCACGAACTGTTATCGTTTGGGATAATGGGAGGATGGCGAGTATAACTTTACAAGAAATGTATGCGGAACAAACAAAGTCTAATTAACTTACCGTACTCTACATTATCAACAAACAGTATTGTAATCTTAAAATTAATCATTCCATGAAAATGAAAAAGATTTACTTTTAAGATAAATCGATAAATATTTTATTAAGTGAATCTAATGCAATATTTGTAAATCTTTTTGAATTTTTTCTTTTGTTTCGTTCGATCAATTTTTTGTTTTTACTAGACGATATTGAAATTTTAGAGCTAGAAGTTAACACATTAATTAAAATAGTAAAATATCAATCAGATTTAAACGTTTAACGAGTCTTTTTTGTAGACCTTTAAATGAATTGAGACCAGAAGTCCCATGAGAAAGGTAGTACATTTTTAGTGTTATAAGAGAAATCTTAGTTAACGATGTGATAAAGTAGACATTACAGAAAATAATGTAGTTATACTCAAGAACAACAAACATCTCATGGCTAAAAAAATGAGGAGTGAATCATTTCTCTTCTTATTTCTTTATGAAATGATTTAAATTTAAATGATATAAGCATTTCAAGTCTACTCTACAAGAAAAAATCTGAGATCCGCCTTGGTTTATTTCTTCCAAATATAACAGTTTTAGAATAATGTTAATCAAGACCAAAAAACGTAACATCATCAATCAAGGTTAGAATTCTGGATAGTCAGATAAAAGTAATTAATTGACTATAAGCAGTCACAGGATGTTTATGATGAATAAACAATATCCGTATATAATATTTTTATAATTTTCAGAAATGGCTTATTGTATGAAACAAACTTTAGGTGAAGTGAGAAATAAATACGTAAAGAATCCATTACGGGATTTCTGCTTAAAAATCTTTTAATTTTACGGTTCCATTATCGACGTAAAATAGCAGTAAACGAAATTTGGTCATCAAATTGTTTAAAACAGGATATGCGACTGATTCTAAGTATAATTTTAAAACCGAAATTAGGTCGCTTGAAGTACGATAATGAAAAGTTAAAATCTTTTCTTCAGAAGTCTAATGAAAAATTATCACGATTGATGATTAGAAGTATTCTTTATACTTTAACATATTTAATTTCTTTAAATTAAAGCCGTATATGATTCAAAAAGTCAAGGAGCCAAAAGAAAATGGTTTAAAATATTTTCAGTAGTTCCAAAATAAAAAAATCTGTTATGGACAACACATGACTTCTTTGTACACCTATTAAATTACATTTACAGATTTTTTAAAATGAAAAGTACATAAAATTTTATTTCATTAATAACTTCTGATATTTTTTCGTATATGTGTTTTTTATTGTTATTACTGAATTCTTATTTATTGTAAAACGTTTTTACAACGAACGGTTAATAATTATTAATAAATCAATATATTTAAATTAAAAAAAAAAAGTTATAAAAAGGAGATGAAGTCTGACTTGAATCGATTTGCCTTCCCCTAAGATTTAAATATTTCATTAATTAAAATATTACTTGGCTCTAATTCTTGAACCAATAAAAATACTTATGATATATAGTTGAAAAGCTCTCAATGAGGGCTTATTACTGCAGTTAAGAAAAAGTCCAAAATCCAAATTTATTTGGATTTTGGACTTTTTTGTGCACTTTTGGTTCAGTCGATTGCAATCAAAAGCGGAGGTGCACAACTAGATGTTATAACAATCCTAAATCCAAAATTTCAACATCCTATGGCTAATCGTTTTGGAGTTATACGAGATTCATATATACACATACGTACGTACAGACGTCACGTCGAAACTTAGTCAAAATGGATTTAGGGATGGTCAAAATGCATATTTCCATTAAAATCTGGAAACCAAAATTTTTCGTGATTACAATACTTCCTTGTACTTCGAAGAAAGAATTTGATCTTAAAACGAATATTTTTTATAAAACGATACTTTATGAGAGATGAAGCATAGTTTATACGTTTCACGAGTCTCAAAACCTTCTATCAGGCAAGATCGATAGAAGATATGTATTTCGTTAGTTGTATACTTTTGTAACAAAACAATAGCATTTAAGTGAAATTTATCTCAAAATTTTTATATTATTAAATAATTAATATTATTTTAATTAAAATTGAATTTATCTAAATGTTAAACACAATTTCAATGTAACTTATTAGTTTTCTTTTCACATAAATTACAGACTATTTTAAAATGAATCACTAAACATGATAAAAATTTTTTGTAAAATTTCTTGGTTATTTTAGAGTACCTTGATTGAAAAGAGAAAATTATTCGTTGGAAAAAAGGATTTAAGAAAACATAAATATAATGATTGTTTACGCAAGTGATTTATTTATCAGTTATCTGATCAGCCTGACGTTCCATACGCATTCTTATAGAGTTTATCGAGTATCATATTAAATACATAGTTATCAGTTTATAAAAATATGCTGTTGAGAAGCAATTATCGTAAGCATGTATTCTAAACTGTTCTCCAACTCATCGTTTGTATCAATCATTTTTATTAACCAGAAATATGTAGAAATAATTTCAAACCTAATGTTGCCCTGATCCTGCTTTTTAGCTAGCAAATCGAACTCGCATAATTCAGCTTAGAACCGTATCAACGTAAATTTAGCTAATGGTTTTAAAAAAAGGGATGAGAATAATTTAATTTTAGCTTTTTTAATTTATACGTAATTTATTAACTATTGGAATAACATATTATTTTGTCAAGGTTTATTATTTTTACCTTTTTTTTATTATAAAAAAACACAACATATCGGTAAGAAGATCTACGCTACTAACTTACGTAAATATTTTTTCATTATTTATTTCTTTGAAGTGATTAGTATTGCCTATTGCAATTAAAGCTCTTCTCTAATCGACTAATTTAAATGATTACTTTCAAGAAAATAATATCGTATACGAAGAAGAAATATACTCTATTGAAGAATAAAGATTTGAAACGATTAAAACTTCTGAAGTTTCAATCCAATGCACACTTATCAGAATTAATTTGATTAATGTAGCTTATTTTAAGTTTAATAATTATAGAGTTTTATAATTATTCTGTTTACATAAAGTTGCAAGAAAATTCTAATTAGAGAGAAAAAGATTTATATATTTAAAATTTTTATTTTGTAGCTTATTTATTATTTTCATATTAAGAGACAGAAGAATATGATCTTTATTTGATGTTGTACAATCTGATATTGTTCTTTTTCATTCACAAAATAAAAATATGTGAGAAGGAATAATGAACTACATGAAACCATTATTAGGAGAGAAATGCGATTTAAAAATTAAGAGAACTAAATCAGAGATAAGATATGGTAGAAAAAGGCATAATAATAATAATAATAATAATAATAATAAAAATAAAATAATTAAAATATTAAGTTATATATATATATATATATATATATATATATATATATATATTGTTTAACTTCCAGGACCACCGTTAGATATTGCTTCAGAGGATGAGATGAATGATTTGTAGAGTGTGTGAAAATGCCATGCCTGACCGGGACGCGAACCCGGGACCTCCGGTTGAAAGGTCGAGACGCTACCATTTGCGTCACGGATGCCGGCATATTAAGGTACATTAAATACAGTAATCGTAACAATTATAACAGCCCAGACAAAGAGTTACAAATCATTCTAAAAACTTACATATTCATCTCTAAGAATAAGTGTTCCTCGGAAAACTTTCTAAGGAACTGAGAAATGAAGTATTATCGCGTTTCCTTCATCGCTGTGCCAAGTATAAGATCGGATATCAGAATGTCAAGTCCACCAAAATTAAGTGACATACACTCTTACAAAAGACAACTTGACATCGACTTGACAATGACATTGACTGGATATATAGTGAACATCATTAATTTTAGAAAAAGTAACGGTGACTGATACCTGTTGCTCTGGTACATGCGTCACAATCTTAAGTAGGTTGAGCCAGAGAATGTAAAGTGACAGATTAATTTTTGTGTAGTGAAATAATATGTTATATACTCTAATTCAATTGTAACATTATATTAGAAAAGTTAAATTTTGTTGTTAAAACATTAAACAAGATTCAGAAATATGGATGAAGTTAGGAAAATGTAAAAAACTGATATGCATGCTAAAAAAACATTCACGATATTATGTCTAGAAGTTACTATAAATATTCATTAAATTATTTGTATGGAGTAGTTTTATAGTAGTAAATTGTAATAAAAGGAGAGAAAAAAAGTCTTTTGAAATTTGGCATCAAAAAAATCTAAACTGGGAAATGGGAAATTAAATTTTTGAATGAAGATGTTTAAAGATGGATTGGAAAAGAAAAAAGTCACTATCGTATTTTCATTAATAGAACAACTGGAGTGGTACATCATATGTGTTACAGCACCTGTGATTTATTTAATTTAGTAATGGAAGGATGTTTTATAAACCTGTTTACGAAGAAGATAATTATATTTCATTCAGCAGATAACTAAGGATGTAGGATGTAATATATATTTATGTTTTTGAGAAGACCTAGTTTTATTAGATGATATTTAAACTACAAGATTTTTGGTGGGTTATCCATAAGAAGCCAGGACTCATCAGATTGTACTTAGGATAAACTGGCTGTTTATGCCCCAGTATGCTCAGTGTAGACCTAGTGTAGTATGACCTATACCCACAACCAAAATTGTAAAGAAAGGATTAAGAGAAACATATAGGGGCAGCGGGTGGCAAAAAGCTGACAGCGAAGATGTAATACTTTCCTGACATTGGTTATTTATTCTTATCTAGTAGAAAAATAATGATACATGAAAATAGACCAAAATGTTTTAAAGATTTCAAAGAATTGATATTTTAAGATTTTGATCGGCTTCTCCACTCCCAATATTACTCCAAAGTATTTTTTTACTTCCACTAAGCCTAGCAAGACATAACCCACCAGGTTGGTCTAGTGGTTGTTTTTTGTGTTTGGAGGGGGGGGGGCGAAAACCGTTTTAACATTATTGCCCGGGAAACAAAAATATATTAAAAAAATCTAAACAACAAACATTAAAACAAAAAATAACTTAAACTAGAAATTTATAAACAAAGTTAAAACTAAAACAAAAATATTAAAATCAAACAACAAAATATTGAACACAAAAACGTACAGCTACTATCACAAAAAAAGAAAGAAAAAAACTTTTATATATATAAATCACAATCTACTTCTCATTCTTTATTATCCATCCCATGTCTACAAAAATATGAGATAAATTGTAAATTTCAAGTTAATAAGCTAAAAGCAATATAACTTGAAATTATAGGAAAGTATAAAATACTATTAACTTTTTTTTCACCTTAAAATAATGAAAAACAAAAAAATCCTAAAAAAAATAAAAACCAAAATATAATTTAAAGTAACAGGCAAATAACTCCTTCAACATATATATATCAACTTATCATAACGATAACGAGGAAAAGAACCACGAACCCATACAAAAAAATAAATAAGAAACACAACCTTAATAAAAAAAAAAAATTATACAATCACCCCCTAAAAACACTAAACAAGTAAAAAATCTCATAAATATTATATTTCTATATTCAGACAAAAAAAATAAAGAAAATCTAAATGATCTATATTCAACATTAAATCCAGAAACTAATTCTGACTCACCCTCAGAAAAATCAAAAGGAGAACGATTAGTTTCAGCTAAAATACAAGAAAGAAAAATTATAAATAAAGGAAAAGAAAAAAAAATAAATCAAACATCAAACTGAAAATAACAAAAATAATTTAAATTAAAAGACTCACAATATAAAATAAAACAAAAAATAACTAAAAAAAAAACAACTTCATAAGAAATTCTTTGAGAAATTCTACGTATACAACCCAATAAAGAATAAACAGAATTAGATGATCAACCGGCAATTATAATAAAATAAACCCCTAAACCAGAACAACAAAAAAAAAAAAAAGACAATAAGAAAATCCTACAAAATTAAAACTAAAAGGAAATATTAATCAAAAAATTAAAGAAACGGAAAGACCCAAAATAGGTACAAAAAAATAAATTAAATAATTTCCAAAGACAAGAAAATAAAACTCCCTTCTAAATAACCTTAAAGCATCTCTAAAAGGCTGTAATAAACCAAACAAACCAACCCTATTAGGACCCCTACGAAATTGAATATAACCCAAAACCCTACGTTCAAATAAAGTAAAAAAAGCAACACCCAAAAGAACAAAAATAAATAAAAAAAAAGAACTAAGAATAAACATTTACTAACTGTAAAAATACATTATTAAATTCTAAATTTAAAGCACTTAAATCTGCCAAATTAGTAAATATATATATATAAATATATATATATATATATATATATAAATAAAACTAAAATAAAAATATAAATATAAAAGTAAAATAACTCTAAAGAAACTCCGAGAGGAGTGTAAAAGGCTCCTTCTCGGATAACAGAAAAAATAAAAATTTAACATGAAAATCATAATTTTAACACTATTAAAAGGTATGTAAAATATTAACACGTCTGAGAAATAAAAACAGCCGGTCCAAAACGTCTTTATCATTGCCCAGGATTTGTCGAATGTTCCTGAACAACTTAAATTTACTACGCAACGCCGCATAATGTACCCAATCTACAAGGATGTTGTTGGTCTAGTGATGAAAACGTCATCGCAAATCAGCTGTTTTCGAAGTCGAGAGTTCTAAAGTTCAAATCCTAATAAAGGCAGTTACATTTAAACGGATTTGAGTACTAGATCGTGGATATCGATATTCTTTGGTGGTTGGGTTTCAATTAACCACACATCTCAGTAATGGTCGAACTGAGACTGTACAAGACTACACTTCATACATATCACCCTCATTCATCCTATGAAATAATTCCTTATGGTGGTTCCGGAGGCTAAACAAAAACAAGAGGAAGACAAAAAAGTTTGTTAGAAAATATGCAATAAATAAAAGGATAACGATTTCTCTTTTGATTTTTGGGGAAGAGGGCAATTTTGTAGCGAAATAAAAAATAAAATGGTAAAATAAGCGTGAACGCATGTATTAAACCTAATATAAAGTGAGGTTATGTTTGCAAACGTTTGAGAAAATCTACTCCAAAAAACTATCAACCTCATCCCCTGGAAATATTGTCCCCAAAATTTTACCAATAAATTATCCAATATACATGAGTCTTTGTGCAATATTTTATCAAAATCGGTTTATACAGTCAAATGTTATGCCAACACACGTACATATGTATGTACGTACGTACGAACATTACCCCCCTACTTTTTTTTATACCCCATTTTTTGACTGATCATCATATTTTCCTTCTTTCAGCATAGCTCTAGAGCTATAAGGTCAAAATCAAGATCTATGAAGGGGTCGCAGTGAGAAAAAAACAACTCTTCGACAGAATACCTTCAAAGTCCTTTTCGTTTTGGATAGAAATAGCGTTACTTATTTGTAACTTTGCGTTGATAGACTTAAAATATATCCTGTAAGAAAATAATTTTTCCTCCAAAAATTAACTCTAAGATAAGTTAAGGTTTTTTTTTATGCAATACTTTTACCTATCACGGAATTATGAGGTGTGTGAAAGAGTTAAACTGAACAATAATCTATCAGCTCAAACGAGGGGTGGTCTGGCTGAACAAATGGACGCAAAGGATGTAGTAAATATATTAAGTATAAAAGACTGGCACAAAAGAGAGAAGAATGAAAATTTTCATTAAACCAGTCGAAAGAATGACGAAAAAATAATATAAAAACTAATATTTAAGTAATAAAAAATTATTTATATGAATTTGTAAAATTATTATTATTAAGGATAATGAATAGTAACTCTTCTTCCAGTTTCCCCTTCTTTTTGAAAAAGTTGAAATGTATTTACCCTCTAAACAATATGAATATTTTATGATGCTTTTGAAACTGCATTAATTATGTACTTGATGTAAATGATTGACTATTGGGGCAAAAAATTAAAATTAGCTTAATTATATTAATTGAAAAATATTGCATCTATTATGACGGCAAATGTACATAAATTATAATAATAGTATTATTTTATATTAATTATAACAACTACATATTTTATAACCTATAAATTACAGTAGATCTACGTCACTTATAATAGTAGAATTATTTATTAATATTAATCTAATATAAAGAGTCATATATAAAATGTATATATATATAAGAATCAGTATCTTAAATTACGCGCTATTTTCAAGCTATAAATTTTTAAGCCGCCATATTATATGTCTTAGTGAGGTTATTAGAAATTCCTCTTACATGTTAGAGCAATATTTGTTTACAGTAAAACCCATTTACAAAAATGAGGAATGTTTGGCGGAACCAATGAGAAAATAACGTACACATTTCAGTAGATATTACGCTTCATTTCGGTTAGTTATTGAAGAATTGTTTAAAAAATTTGAGTATATGTATTCCCTCAAAGATGATACACCGCTTGTTCGTCAACGTTCCGATTGGTCTATACTAATGGTGCAGTGATTGAGAGTGAACAATTAATCCTAAACCATCGAGCGCAACAATTAAACAATTCACAGACTACAGGACAACGAATTTTGACAAAAGATCTCCTTCTTTACGCATATAAAATTTAATTCATACAAAGACCGCTAATAACGAAGAGACTTCTTCAGTTAGGTGTTGGAATATAAGGAAGTGAATGATGGATTTCAATGGAAAATAAATCTTTAGTGATGATGTTCATTTCCACCTTAACTGCTCCATGAATAAACAAAATTATCGAATTTGGGGCATTTTACATTTCCAAAGGAAGCTAACATTCATTCCATGCATTCACAGTACTAATTTGGACTGGGGGAGTGAATGGGTTCTATTTCTTCGAGAATGACGCTGGTGTTACTATGACGGAGAACGCTGTACGTTATCGTAGGATGCTCGAGAATTTTTTTTAACAGAACTGGACATTAAGGTGCGACCTGGCACACAGTACGTGAAACCATCCAATTATTGATGACCCCTACTGCTCTTAGTGCGGCGACCCGGATACTTCAGAACGCGTGGTGCTCTGGTGCCCGAAGTGGGATGGATACCGCCTAGCTTGCTCGGCGATTACCGGACCGCTCAGCATATAGAACATCATCGCCACCATGTTGCGGAGTTTTGATACCATCGTAGGGTACGTGGCGAGGGTTCTTAAGGAGAAGGATCGGGGATGAGAGACAGCCCTCTGCGGAGCTGCCGTTCGCACGTGATTGCACGAGTGGGCGGTAGTGATGAGGCACGGGGACTCTCGCACCCCCGAACGAAGAAGACCGAGTCCCGGTGGGTATACCCTATTCGGGGTGTCCCCGTTAGAGTCGCTGGCATAAAGATCGAGTCCCGGCTTCCGGAGAGGGGACCCAGGGACGGCATAGCCGAGTCTGGTGGATCCTACTCTGGGGGTTTGAGGCGGGTGCAAAGTAAGATCCGACCGGCGGGCTGAGACGTGGAGGCCCGTTAGCGTAAAGGAAACCCCCCTGGGCTGTGTAATACTTAAATGCAGGATCCGGCCCGGGGGAGAAAAAGAATTGCAGATCAAATTTCCAGGTAGTGTAATCTCTCATTTTGGAGATCAGAACTTACCAGCAAGGACGTGCGATCTAACACATTGCGATTACTTTTTGTGGGGTTATTTGAAGAGTAACATGTTTGTAAATAACTCACAGATACTCTTAGAGTTGAAGAACGGGATTCACTACTGTACTGAAGAAACTGACTTGCTTTTGTGAATATGTACTTGAATATTTATTAAAAGAATGGCTACTTCTACCGATGTAGCCATGGCCGTCCTCTGGCAGATAAATTATACCATATTTAATATATTCTTACATTGTACATTATATTACAATAAAACAACATATTTTAAAACATTAAAAATATTAAATATTGTTGAAAAAAAATTGAGTTTAAAAAAAATAATTGAAGTACCAGTTCTTATTGAGACATCTATATACAGAGAATCCAGTAAATAATGCTACTTTAACATTATTTTTTCCAGAAAAAAGTTATAATAATTTGATTTCTTAAATATTAGTTATACGAAGACAATTTATGTTATGGAAATATAATTAAAAATCATACATAAATAAAATAATTAAAAATAAGACATAATAGTTACCTTTTCAATTGTAGTTCCAGCAAGATCTTCCGGTACACCAACAACTGAACACACAGTCCTTTTAAGTCGTAATTTATTAACGTGAAACGCAGATCCATAACAATACATAAGCATCATAGTCGTTGGAAAGTAAAAGAAACATGCGGCAAGAATCCGAAGGCTAGGTCGTCGATAAAACGGATCACAGGCAGCAAGACCGCTTAAATTGAAGTAATATCCGCCTCTTGGAAGTACAAGCGCTGAGAATACCGTCAACGAGGCAATCAATGTTAAACTGAGCAGCGCCATACAACCCTGTAACAAACACTACTGGGATGTAATAAAGTCTGCTTTTAAATCAGATTTACATCGCTTTAATTATTTAAAGAGATTAATTTAAGCGTAAATAAGTAAATATACAACATTAACATTACTACATGTAATTAAAACGGCTTATCTTTGTACATAACTAACTAAAATGATCGATTTCCTGAAGAATATTATTTTACTTGTTATAAATTTTAATTATTCTTGTTATAAATTTTTCACTCTCATTATCCAAAGGAAAAGAAAATAAACTTTAAAACCTAGTTAAGATTAAGATCAGATTTATAAATTATAACTTCAAACGAAAGAAATTTTATATTTTACCTCTATATTTATTTAGAGTGTTTTATCTTTAAAATTAAGCACATTTAAGAATTAATGTTATTGTATTTTATTTAAATGAATAATAAGAGATAGATCCCTGCTTAGTTTTATTAAAATATTAATTCCGGTTTTCTAGAAATTGATGAAAATAATTCATTCAATTTATTTGCACTTCTTTAAATTACAGTTTATAACTCAAAACGGGATCTTCTCAGCTGAGTAAAAATCGTTATTTAAGAGTATTATTTCTAAAACCGGTTCAAAATCTTTTTAAAATAAATTTAATAAACTAACTGGTCAGAAAATTTTAAATTCTTTGTGAAAAAAAAATCATCAGTTTTTAATTAATCGATAATTTGGTTATTAAAAATTACGAAGTTAATTAAACTGAATACTTAAATGTTTTAAAGTTTTTTTTAACCTCCGGATCCACAGTTAAGTTTGCTTCAGAGGATGAGATGAATGATTTGTAGCGTGTGTGAAAATACCATGCCTGACCGGGTTTCGAACCCGGGATCTCCGGGTGAAAGGCCGACACGCTACCACTCGCGCCACGGAGGCGGGCAAATGTTTTAAAGTTATTATGTTTTGGTGGGTTCAGTTTTTATGGTAAATCTGTTAGATGGAAATCATATTTTGAGGTTACTCTGCAGGTCCCGGGTTTGAATCCCGGTCAGGCATGGCAATTTTCACTCGCTACAAAACATTCATCTCATCCTCTAAAGCAATACCTACCAGTGAAAAATAGAGTGAAAAATACTTACAGGACGGTCCGTATCCAGTGATAAATTCTCAAATACAATATAATTAATCTCAACTGTTACATGTATAGATATTTGGAATTTTTTCACCTTAAAATTTACACATTATATATCAAGTCAAGCTAAATTGTCATACGAGTTTTTCGGATCTACAAGGATTCTCATACCTAAAAATAAATATTATTATAGGACAAAATATGTGTGGCGATTTATTTAAATTGAAGTTTTCAGTTAATAAATAAATTGGTGCAAAAAAGAATACTAATTCATTACATATGAAAAAAACTCGTTTTTTAATAAATTATAAACTTATATTTTAATATTAGTATTATGTTCTTAGATGAGTATTATTCATTTGTCTAATGAAAGCTGCCTTACTTAATTGAGAGAAGCGCACTAAAATATCCTCAATAGTAAGGTAAAATACTCTTCAAATAAATAAGAGAAAAATTATAAAAAAAGTACATTCAGAAAACATTTCGTACTTCAGAAGAAATGAAGAATTTCTTCTGTGTAATTAATTTAATTTTTTTTAAAGCACAATTTATTTGAGCAAAAAACTTTATCAGAATAATTTACAATCAAAGAAAAATTATTTGCGATTGATTAAATTATGAAGAGTTGAGTTATAAATTGCGAGTTTCTTTGTCGTAATCAAGGTGGGCACAAATGTAAGATTAAAAAATTTCTTTAGGTAGAATTTTTTCATAGTTTAAAGCTAATTCATCCTTTAAAGTTTTCAGTGCTATTAATATTTTACAACCCTGTTTCACAATTATGCCTGGAGGTATTTAAGAGATTTAAAGATCATTTTAAAATCAATATACATGAAAATCAACACTAAAGCACTAAAGAAATAAATAAGACTTACCCAGTAGAGAAATTTACTTTTAATTAGATTTTAATGTTCTTATTACTAATACGTTTTGGAATTAAACAAATTAACGAAACTGTGTCAAGAATGGTAAAATTAATTTGGATAAGGCACACTATATTACATAATCCATTCTACGGATAAAATTCTTCTCTTGATTTAAAATTAATAATTCAGAATTATAATTTTTAAATAATATCTAATTATCATATAAAATAAACTAAATTTTATAATTTAAAATTCTACTCTTTTTTAATCTAACCTATTAAGCGGTTTTATATCACATGTTTATTTTTTTTCTCTCACGTGGTTGAGATTTGATTAGGTTTTGTTTTACTTCATTATATGGAATTGAAAACTAACAGATTATACAAACTAATGATTAAAAACTGATAGTTTTAAAGAAAACTATTAGTTTTAGGTAGATTTCATAAGAAAATATTTTGCCATAGGTAGCTATTGCTACCTATTGTAATGGGTACCATGATTAGAATTCCGGAAAATTTCAACATGTCTTCGCGTTTCATATCTCCCAGACCCCGAAACCACCGTTACGTCAAATTATATATATATAATTTCACTTTCTTATGGTCATGATAACTGCTGTAATTTTGCGCCAATAACTTTCAAATTGTTCCTGAAAAATAAATCGTCCCAAAATCTCGGTCGAGTTCGTTAACGGCAAAAATTGGACCATGGGGTTGGAAATGGGAGCTTTTTCAACAAAAACAAAATATAACTTTCTTATTAAGTAAAATATCGAATTCGTTTAAAGTTCCTACTATTATATAAATAAGGGCATAAAACTTATTAAAGTAAACTTTTTTGATATCACCAACCATTGGCCTAGGGGGTGGAAAAAATGGGATTCTGAAGACAAAAAAAATCATATCTCCCTTAATAGACACAGCATCGAATCGGTTTAAAGTAGTCCTTAGTCCTTTAAACATTACCTAAAACGTTTGTCTGAAACAAGTTTTGATGTGACCAACGCTTACGGCAAGGAATGACCAAAACAAAAAAACCCCCCCAAAAAATATATCACTATAACATTCTTAAGTAAAATATCGAATTCGTTTAAAGTTCCAACTATTCTTTGGGTAAGGACCTAAAACTTATCTAAGTAAAGTTTTTTGATATCACCAAATAGAGACCGGATTATATGCAATATAAAACGCTTGAAATATGCATGAAGAATGCTTAAAATATGCTTGAAAAGCGTCAAAATATGCAAATATTAAAAAAAAATAGTAATTTTTAGTTTTTTATTTATTTCAGAATCAGCATAAAATTAGTAAGTTGAATAACAGATAGATAATTTCGATAATTAACAATTATTTAACATTTTGTTACTTTTTTAACTTTATAAATTACTAATAATATCTATTTATAAATTAATTGATGTAATTTTTTAGATTATTAATTTACTAAATAATTTTGAAGCTTATTTGTGGAAGTATAAGTAATTGTATTAAAATTGACAATCCTGACACAGAATTTGAAATCGGGAGATTCTGGATATCAGGATAAAACGGTATTTATAGCAAGTAATATTTTTTAATGATTTCTGTAAGGTTTAAATAATATCCTAATATTAGATATCTATTTATTTATTTTTGGAACATATACATACATAAAACAGTAGTTAATTAAGCAGTGTTGTATAATTATACTTGAAAGCAATTAATAAAAAAGAAAACAAGTATGATTTTCAGTATGAAATATTTAGCTCAGTTCAAAGCAGTCTGAAAAAACAATTATAAAATGAAGCAACAAATTATAAGGAAATATCGCTATAGGGAAAACACTACTTTACGTAAAAGTATGTAATTTATTACTAGATAGTAGTCATATATACACTTTATATGTTTGAAATTATGTAATGCGTATCAAAATAATTATCTAAAATTTGTGAAGAGGCATGTAGTGGAACTTGTTTTCATTGTAACCGCTACTGTCTGGGCCATCTGGAATGTTTCACATATTTCATTTTTTTTTAACTAGAGAAGCATTAATTTTTTACTTCTTTTTTTATAAAGAGGCCATCGTATGGGCTTAACAACAGGACGTGAAATACAAAACACGCACGCATATTGTATATTACACATGTAAAATGTGTACAATCTGAATTATATTTCAACAAAACAACTTTTCTTTGTCCGATTTTCACTTTCTAAATTAGTCTTTTTAATATACGCATTTAAGCTTTTAACAGAAATACATTGTTACTATTGTTTTTTGCGACAATTTTATAAAATATGATTAGGCTTCATTTTTATAATGAGCAGAGCAAAATTAAAATGTATCAATTATTTATACAAGAAACTTCTTTTTTGATTATCGACTAAAAATATGGAAATAGTTATTTTATAATTAAATAAAAAATAAATCGTAAGCTACTACTTTACGATTTATTTATAAACTACTAGTTTATTGTTTTAACAAAGAAAACAATAATATTTAAAGAAATTAGAGAACAGGTAATAAATAAAAGAGAAACCACTACTTTTTTATAGTTTTTTATAATAGTTTTTGTTCATTTTGATATCTAAAATTCGAAAATTAATAGTCAGGTACACTTTTTTAGTTACGCTTTTTATGTTTTAGTGTTTTTTTCTGTCCCTTTAATTTTTTTAACAGGGAAAAAATAATCAGAAAAGTATGAAAAATATAGCTGGTAACGTAAACGGTTTATTTTTTTGTTTAATTATAATATTTTAATACTTTTAATTTTATTTAATATTACTGACAATAGATACCGCAGATAAAAGAAACGTCAACGTTCCAGCTAGTAGCATCATAACGAATCACTCTTCTAACAGTTCAAATTTTATCGACTTGAAATTAATCGTAACTCAAGAATGACTAAACCAATCTACAAAAAATTTTCACATTCAGAACTTCAGACACGTTACTACACCATATCTAAATTTCAATGAGATTGATTCAGTAGTTTCGGAGACTCTCGAGCAACAAAATTTTATACGTACGCCTATATATCTGTACACATAAAATTGAAAAGCGTTTTTATTTGTTTGGGATAAACAAAAAATTTACTCGATCAATCGCAACCAAATTTTTAACCATGTTTCTTGACATAACTGAGAAGGTTTTTAGATATATTTCATCTCGAAAAATCTCGAAGAACCAACCGATCGATTGCTTTCAAATTTTCAGGATACATTCGTATTATAACATGGAAGGTTTTAAGCCACAAACGGAGGCTGTAGGTCCATTGAAGGTTAAATATTACAAATATTCATTATTTCTTCACCCCCAAGGAGGGTGAAGATGTAAATTAAAGATATTCATTAAGGAGGTAAATGATTAATCCTTTTATTTCATTATTATATTTCAGCCACATTATTATATACGAGGTGCGACAATAAAGTAATGAGACTGGTTTTTCTTTGCAAGATGTGGCAACCCTGCAGCTTGCGTAGGCACACCATCTTTGACCTTGGTCTATAAGCTACTTCTAGTCCAAGCGGCACATTGATTCAACTGCTCAGTCGTGAGTTGTGCTGTAATAAGTGAACACGTGTTTGTGTCTCTCGTAACAGAAATGAAACCGCAAAATATTGCGCAACGGTATGCCATTTCTTTTTGCGTTAAATCGGGTGAAAACGCGACGACAACTTATGGTAAGCTTCAGAAGGCTTTTGAAGAGGAGGTTATGTCAAGAGCTCAAGTTTTTCGGTGGCATAAAATTTTTAGTGAAGGCAGAACGAATGTTGAAGACCGCAGTGGACGACCATCAACCACAGACAGATGTCAACTTCACCAGGGTACGTGTAATCGTACGATCTGATCGAAGATTATCCGTGAAAATGATTTCAGAAGAACTCAACATCGATCGAGAAACGGTTCGTCTAATATTAACTGAAGATCTTGGTATGAGAAAGATTTGTGCAAAAATGGTCCCCAAAAATCTCAACAACAGCGAGAAACACGGAAAAATGTGGCAGCCGATCTGTTACAGCAAACGGAAATCAATCCAGATTTGTTGAGCCGTGTTATCACTGGTGACGAAGGTTGGTTTTTTCAATACGATCCGGAGACAAAACGCCAAAGTTCACAATGGTGCTCAAAGGGATCACCCAGACCAAAAAAAGCTCACATGTCAAAGTCAAAAGTAAAATGCACGCTTGTGAGCTTCTTCGATTCCAAGGGAATTGTTCGTAAAGAGTGGGTGCCTCCTGGACAAACAGTTAACCAATATTTCTACAAAAAAATTTAGAAAGACTTTGTAAACGAGTTCTTCGTGTCCGTGCCAACATTGTTGATAATTGGATTTTGCATAACGATAATGCGCCATCCCATACTGTTCTGTCAGTACAGCAATTTTTAATCTCAAAACAAATTTCAGTACTACCACAGCCACCTTATTCACCAGATATCGCTCCGTGCGACTTTTTTCTATTTTCAAGAGTCAAAATGGCGGTTAAGGGACACCATTTTCAAACACACAAGATGTCCAAAAAGCTGTGACGAGGGTCTTGGAGGATATTACAGAAGATGAGTTCCAGAAATGTTACCATCAATGGCAGAAGGGCTGGAATTAGTGTGTGCAATCAGAGGGGAACTACTTTGAAGGAGACAACACTAAACATGACTAAAACGGTAAGCAACTTTTTTTTTCACATCAGTCTCATTACTTTATTGTCGCACCTCGTATGTATATATATATATATATATTTAGATTAATTGTATTAATTGTATTGTATAAATATATATATAGAATTTCCTCATTTTTTTGAAATCAGTTAAAAACAATAAGAAAAATAAATAAACACTTAAAAAAACAAGATTTATTAATAAATCTGTTGATTTTTTTTTATGTTTATCACTCATTTCCACATAATTTTTTATTTAAATAATAATCTTCTTATTTGAATTTAAGACATTCTGATATGTGAAGTATTATATCCGGAAATACATCTGAATGTCACAGAGAAATAAACCATTTTGATGTAAAAAAAAAAAATTTTTTAAAAATCCCACTTCTTTTACACGACTGCCCATAAAGGAGTGTAATATTTTAAGGACGTTTGTATGTATGTATGTTCCACGGTAGCAGCTCAACGGTCGAGCAGATTTAGATGAATGATCCCGGGTTAAAATCCTTACATTTCCAGGAGTGTCATAGGCTGTATAAATATGTATATTTATATTATATGTATGTATGTATATTTATAAAAATATATGCAGTAGTGGAGATTTGCCGATGAAGCACAAATTTTAATGAATTGATTAATGAACTGTGAACCTCTATCAATGTGTTAAGCTGGGTTTGAATTGAATAATTCAAATCAATCGAATGAATAAAATTACAAAAATAATAGAATTATGAGTAAATTAAATACGTAGAATAAAATAATAAATAAATTAAAATAAATTTCTGTTTAACAATAATGGGCTTCCCATAAGGACTGCGTGTGAAGCGAGGTGCGAGCACCTCGTGCGAGGATAGACTGATTATCACCATCAACAGGTAACAAACAGGGTGCCTCTGGGGCGCTGTTTTGGAAGGTGCAATGGGGTGCTCTTATAATATCTCAGCAAACAATCGTCCGAGTTTCAAAATTCAAACGGGGTATTTATTAATAGGTTGAAGGCTTACTTTTGCATGCATCAGGAACACTCTCGATCTAGTCGGAAACTATGTTATATCTTCGGAACAAATCTCCCGATTTTCAAACTT